>NC_056481.1:8551581-8851581 GCF_008729295.1 Plectropomus leopardus
TAGGAAGGTAAATGTAAGTATTAATCTTAATTTATGTTAACTTTATATCTAATTGTTAAGTTTACTTATAATTTAGTCATATTTACTTAATTTTGTGAAGTTGTTGCAAAATAAGAAAACCTTAATCAAATCTTTGAAATCTTTGATCTTTTTAGGTTTAAACAACTTCAGTAAACTATGTGTGTTTGCAATCTAGTCCATAATAAATATAAATATACATTTTATTAAATGTGTTAACAGAACTGGCAGATTTTCTAAGTTCGTCATTGGGAAAATCCATGTTGTCGTGTTTAAATTCAGTCTGACTAACTTGGTTTACTGGAGTTGCTAACACTTACAAAGAACAAGGTCATTTAACTTGTCATTTTTAAGTTGAAACAACTTCACAAAACTAAGTAAATGCAGCTAAATTTTAAGTAAACCGAAAGCTTAGATATAAAGTAAACATAAATTAAGATTTATAATTTTATTTACTTACATTTTTCGAGGCAATCAGTTTCCAAGATTATTTTAAGGGAGATCAATTTGTCAGATTTTCCAGTATAACCTTTTGTCCGCAAGCATCTTTCTCTTCCGGTAGTCCACTGTGGACCATCACAGGCCCCTAAAGGTCCATTTCATGATCTTAAGTCTCAAACATCCAAGTCTGAGTCACTGTCTGTAACTGAGAGAAGAGTTTCTCCATCTGCGCGCTCCCCGCTTTCATCTGGACTGCACTCTCCTCCACTAAGTGAACGCCCACCGTCTGGACACATTCGGTGGTGCTGCAACCTGAAAATGAAGAAAAAAAGATAAGTTAAAATGTGCAAAATTAAGTAATATGCAACAAGTTAAAATTGAAGAAAAACTTTTTTGTTCTGTTATTGTGAAAAAACAGTAAAATAAATAAATCTCTTAGCTGAACCCAAAATTAATGCTTAAAATTGATTGAAATCTTAAAAATGTATCATCAAATCAAATAATCTCCAATGCATGCATGAGAAGCAATTTACACACATCCATGCACGTTCATCCCTCACTTACACGATGGCTGACCCATACACTGACCCTTAAGTAAATTATAGTGAGAGAGAAGGGCGAAAGATCGTCCAGGTCAGACTGACAGGGAAAACAAAAAACCCTGCAAGCTGAATGGCCGTGCGCTTTTACGCATGAATAGCTCTTTTTACGCACAACTTTGGGCTGCCCATGGAGATAAAATTGCCTCAATGAGAGGATGCAAGAGTAAAATGGGTGATCAGTAAGGACATTGATGCATTTTGGACACATGGAGTTAGTTTCATTTTAACAGAATTTGCGCTTGATTAAAAGTCAAAGTCACTGACCTGTTTTTGGCTGCTGCCGCACGGTCTCTCTGTCTCCGGTTTTTGAACCAGTTCCCAACTTGAGTCGGCGTAAGCCCGGTCGCATGCGCCAGCTCCCGCTTCTTCCCGGGGTTTGGATACGGGTCCTGCAGGTACCACTCTCTTAGCAGCCCCCGCGTGCGCTCTTTGAAGCAGTGCGTCTTCTGCTCACCGTCCCAGATCGTCCTCGGTAACGGGAACTTCTTCCTCACGCGGTACTTATCAACAGGTCCGAGCGGTCGCCCCCGGAGCTTCTCTGCCTCCCGGTAGTGAGCTTCCAGCCACATCGCCTGCAGTTTACCGTGCGAGGCGCGCGTAAAGCGGTGTGTCTCCAGGATGTGATAAAGCTCGCGGAAACTCCCTGTATGATATGCCACCACGGCGCGAGCGCGCTGCACGGACTCGTGCTCAGAGATGGAGTCTCGGCCGTCTGCGGTCACCGGGAGAGACCAGAGGAACCGGGCCAGCCGCTCGATGTCTCCGGTCTCCTCTAGAGTCTCGCAGACGCTGGCGATCTGCGCCGCGGAAAAACACAACCCCGGGAGAGCCAGGGGAGGACAGGCGGAGGGAGGGTCCTCCGGGGACCTGGAGCGGGACAGAGCAGGGGCCCCATCCGCAAAATGAGGCAGGAGGATCCGGGAGGCTGAGAATAAGTCGAGCGGCGATCTGAACATCATCTGGATGACGGAGTAAAGCCAGAGAGAAGGCGAAGTAAAATGACAGAAATCTGTTTAAGTCTGACTCTTTAGCTCACCTGGGAGTCAGGGAGGGACCCTGATTCTGACTCCTCATTGGACACCCTGGAGCTGATGAGCGGTTGTCATGGCAGCACTGTCAATCAAACCAAGAGGATTTATATCCCTCATTTTTAGGCTCAAGCTGGACACACAAAGTCTCTTCTGAAACGAATCTCTATTGTGAACCATTACATTAAAACAGGAAAAGGAAAAAACGTGTATTGGAACTATCAAACTACCCTCCTCCCAACACTTTAAAAATAAATGCTATGGCTTAACAAAAAAGATTCAACTTTGTTTAATAGTTAATTTTGTCTACAGGTCCCTAATAAACAGTCCTGATGGTCTGAATTTTTCCAGGCATGTTTAGTGGTCATGGGGGGAGACTTGAAATCCTGAACTCAAGGGGGAGAAAAGTTAAATTTATTGATTTAATTGACTTATTTTTTTGATGCTTTGGTATTTTTGTTTTGGTTTGTTTAGGGGGGAGGGTTGTATTTTAAAAAATCTCTTATAACTCCTTGAGTTGTAACATGATAGTTACAGTCAAAGAAAAAAACTATTGTGATATGTAAACATATGTAAATGCTGTACGCTTTCATAAATATAAATAGCTGGGAAAGAAAAAGGAAACAATATTACCTCAAGGGCCATTTACTAGCTTTTTTTCCATCAGAGCTCTAAAACAAATTAAAATGAGCAGAGGTACAAAGTGAACAAATCAAACTAGTACATGATAAAACACATCATAAACAACTGTGTTACAATTGTTACAGTTTAGATTGTGAAATGTAAAAGGCACCTGAAAGCAACACAAGAAAAGTGATATTGATCCAGGTTTTAAAGGGTTAATTTGACCTCTGTCTTATAAAAGTATTAGAGAACAAATGATAATAAACAAATAGAGAGAAACGTCGTATTAAGCAGAGGAAAAATGGGATTATGATGATGATGTGCCACATTTTTCAAACAGTGAAACAGGAGTTAACCCTCGTGTTGTCCTTGGGGTCAATCTGACCCCAAATGAAATCTTTTGCTATCAAAATATAATTTTTATACTTTTGTAAACAAGGTCTATTAACCCTGAATTCCAAAAGGAAGTGAAAACGTGCGGTAATGGGTTGGACTGAAGTAAGACTAAAGGTGCTACACAGAATTGATTGACAATTTATACAATATGTTTTAAATAACGGTCAAAACAGGGCGGGGACAGAATGACCCCAGAGGACAAAAAGTGTATGGCAATCGGGAGGACATTACATCCTGAAACAAAACAGACATCACTGTCTGCTATCAGCTAAATCCCATAACCTCAGCGGCCCTGTCGGTAAGCTGCTTGCATCATTAATAGCAGTAATGTGGACGGTGTGATCACACGGACCTGAAAGCGTATGTTTCTCTAAGTGGTGTCCCTCCACTCTAATCACTTTCTCATCACTTTTCTATTCTCTAATATCCATAAGTTCAGAGATAAGCTGCAGCTCCGGCTCCATTCTGTTACCTTGGATTAGCATCGCAGTCCACACAGCCTGCTAACATTAGTCTAATAGAGCAGCGTATTCAATCAGCATTAACACATTCTGGTTGCGCTGGGCCATATGCTTTGGAGTGTGGCATCCTTTGTGTAGAGTTGTTTGTGTGGATCAAATGAAAAAAATTTGATGCGACTTTTAAGTGGACCGGATGTTGGGAAAGGTGGGTCCCGGTAAACCGTAAACCCATACGGCAAATAAGTTTGAATGTATAAAATATAAATTCTCTTTAGTCACACACAAGAGACATGGCAAATGTGAGCTGTATTGGGCGTGAAAAAGGGGGTCACCCAGCTTAAAAGGGTTAATGCCAATTACGCCAACAGACAGATGTCCCTGCATGGTGGTGTGAGGAGTCGTGTGCCAGTTTTTCACCCCAGATGATGCATGGTTGTGGTAATCTCTCCATCCTTTATTAAATCAAATCAAATAAGCTTCATAATAATGATGGGTCAGAGTGAGCATACTCTAAAAGGAGACATTAACAGATGATTTGAAAATGGAAAAAATATAGGGGAGTGGAGTTAAAAAAAAAAAAAAAAAGAGCCCACTCTTCATCTGTGCTTGAGGCCAGCATTTCCAGAAAACATTAGCCACCACTAGCATAACAAAGCCAATTTTTAAAGTGAACTTTTGATGGCTGAGTGGTATTGTGTGTGATGTGGGCACCAAGTGTAAAAGAGGAATAATGAAGAACAACAGATCTTACTTTCTGCAGTTTTCCAAAATTCAATGGAAAAATCCCATTGGCCTTTTGACAAGGGAACCAGGGCGAAGTTAGCTTCTGGGTTGGCCTACAGGAAAATATCATCCCCAGGGCACTATACAGCAGTGTCCAAATTCATTCACCACTTCCTACTCACAGTCTGGGGAGTCCTGTGAAGAGGACTCTACAGTGAGCTAATTGGCACATGACAAAAAACACTTTCGGACACTTCTTGGTCATTTTCGCTGAACCGTTAATTGTGCCATTGCTGTCTCACAACTGAACCTCGCCTTATATATTATATATTTATGTATATTCGTGATAAACACATGATACTGCTGTCCACATCTACATATTATGTAACAATCAGGAGAAAACAAACACTTAACAGTACAGTTCTACAGACATATTCACAAAAAATGCTGAATAACGATGATCAACAACGACAAATGTAGCGCCAGAGAAAGCTGTGTCGGTGTCAGTTTAGTTTCTCTTTTTCTTGCATTCACATCAAGTGGCTCATTCTGCTCTACTTGAGATGCTCGAGTCTACAGAGCAGCCTGTTTCTGTGTGTGTTTTCACAGCAGAAACAATGGACGAACACACAACGGGCTCTGAGTGACAGTGATGGCCAGGGCTCCTTGGAAAGACGTTCTCTAAATGAAGCAGGAAGAACGCACCAAACATACTTGAGGAAACATGCTCGAGGTGTGTGTGTTGTGGTGATGGGGGGGCGAGTGTGTAGTAATGGTGACAATTAAGTTAATTCAACTACATCTCCTTTCAGCGACAGGACAATTAGCGGGGAGGAGGAGGGAAAGCGGAGGTGGATGACACTTCCAGGGTGGCTGGAGGAACACAGCGAGGATACCAAGTGAATCGCCTCCCGCGTCTCCTTATCCCCCGTAAACAAAAGCCCTGCTCCTAATTAACCTCTCCTCTGACCTCCACAACTTAACACTGACCTCTTAAGCCCTGAGACTTTAACCCCCTCACCCGGTCTCATGGAAGAGGCCGTGTAGCCCCCCTCACTCCCGGCAAAGCCTCCTCCTCGTTAAGCCACTAATCACTTCCTGAGTCTTTGTTGTGCTTTTGTGCTCTTACAGGGATCCAGGACAGTTTGGTGCACAATGGTACCGAAAAAGCAGGGAGGAGGGGGGTCAGGGATTGTGGCGGGGTTGACAGGGATGAAAATTAACATGTGGAGAAAGTGGGAGGACAGCGCTTTTTTTTTTTTTATACATATAGTTTCTGGTAGTCAATTAATCAATTAGTTGGTTTCCAGGAGGGTAATTCATTTTAAAATCTTGCTGCTTGTCTATAAATCACTCTCTGGCTATAGGCTCCCAAATATATCTCTGAAACCCTTGTGACATATAGATCCTTCTAGGACCCTCAGGACATCTGGGGACGGCCGTCTGACCGTCCCAAGAGTTAGAAGTAAACATGGTGAAGCAGCGTTTTGTTATCATGCAGCACAGATCTGGAATAACCTCCCAAACGACAAGCCCCATCCTTAGATTGAGCAGCTTATATCGACATTGGACACAGGTCCTCGTCTACAGAGATCGCTATGTTGCACCACTATGTTTCTACAGTAGCTCAAAATGGACAAACCAACCACATTTTCAAGTTGGCTACCACAGTTAGCAACCCCTCCATGAGAATCAGAAAACCATTGTTTGTTTTTACGGGAAACTACGTAGAAACCTCAGCAAGAGCGACTGAAGAGGGATCCCTCTCCCAGGACAGACAGACGTGCAATAGATGTCATAAATAACAATTAAATTACAACGATGATAAATCCCCTTAAATCTTCAAACTGCTCCTTAAATATGTAGCTACAACCAGGAGTTAGCTTAACTTAGCAAAAAGACTTATATCTTGTTTATTTAATCTGTACAAAAAAACAAAAGTCCCCGTCACACATGCAATGCAACCCTGGATTTTTCTGGATGTTACCCTGCTGTATGTGAGAAAAACAAATGTCCATATCGGTTGGACCGGACATTAAACAGTCTTTATCCTGCCTGCTCCCTGGTACAAAGTCTAGGAAATGTCCAAATGTAGAATTCACAGCAAGCAAGTGGGCGTGTTTATGACGTTTCTATCATACAACTGGTGTGAAACGGCAAGAATAAAAAACATCCAAGGGTAAAGAAGAGGAGTCATTTACACAAAAACGCCAACAGAAATGTCTAACTGGAAATATAACGTGATTCTGATGGCAAGACAAATTCAAGGAACAGCAGGAGACACGTTTGTTTGACTAAATTGCAAACCAGCTACATGAGCGTGGTGTAATCCATGTTATGTCTGGCCTCATGCACGCTCTTCTTAGGTGCAACCAGGTAGAACGTAACCAGATATTGCCAGATATACACGAGAAGATGGCTTAAATTGATTGTGGCAAATTTCCATTGTTGGGATGATGTGAGTATAGTGTCCATCACCACCTAAAGAGACTTTTGGGCAACCAACAATAAAAGAGGCTTTGCATACAACAAACCCTGGACTTTCACCCGGAAGCCCGCTGTTTGCTTCCCACATGAATATGGACTCAAACTATGTTTTTTTTCTTAACCTAACCACGTACTTGTGTTGGAAATAAATACGAGGTGTTTTACTACCGTTGTAAGTTTATTTTTATAAAAACCGTATCTACATAATGAGCACAAACTGTCAATTTCTTGTGCATCTTAACAGGTGTAAATTGACACGCTGTCCCAGAATGACAACTTGGGATGACAAAATGACAAAACTATTCCTTTAAGTTAATTGAAAAACACAATGCTGGTTCCAGCGTCTCAAATATGAAGATTTTTTCCATTAATATAACTTTAAATTTAGTTTTGAAGTGTTGGTCAGATTGATTAAGATGAAGTTTTATTAGTTTAGATTTGTCAGATATCAAATTATTGATGAATGCAAAAAATAAGTGGAAAGTTGTAAATCTTCCTAATTACCACACAAATGCTGGTCCAAGGAGAGAAAAGCTGGCTGCACACATTAACAGATGGATGTGTCTTTGCGTTGTGTGTGTGTGTGTGTGTGTGTGTGTGTGTGTGTGTGTGTGTGTGTGTGTGTGTGTGTGTGGTCAGTCACCTTTTGACCACATCTTGACCTCTGTCACCGTAAACTGAGGAGGACAGGTACTCCAGTAACTGTACCTGGGCAACTAATCCTGCCCCCCTGATTGGTTTGTAACTCAATACCTCCAAGTTAATCCTGCTACTTGTATTAGTAAGGCAGTAGTCCAGCTGTGTGTGTGCTGAAACAGCTGGAGAATTTTTTTTTTTTTTTTTTAGAAAGACAAACATGAGCACACATATAAACACCTAACCAAACACAAACACACACACAGATGCTCCCCGACAATCATCTAAACATGACAGATGGGTGACGAGTATGGACATTAAAGTACAAACACCTACTGATGCATAAACAAAATAATCAGATAATTTGACTAATAATTCATTTTATGTGCTGCACTGTATTCAGCCTATAGATTAGGACGTATGGGCCAGATGTGAAAACAGCGATAACATCGTTATCCTGTGTTTGTTAGTGTCATCTCACCACACGGTGAGATTTTCATTAATAGCTTGAATGACACAAACACAGCAGCTGACAAACAAACCCCAGCGGCCAAAAATACAAACAGCTGGAGCCTCAACAAACGTCTGACTGTCACGGTCATACAGATGTGAAGACACACAAGCATATACTGCACACACAACTAACACTCATGCAGACCTAGTGGGTTAAAGGCACAGTTCACCCCACAATAAATAAATAGATATTTTACCTGATTCCCATAGTGCTATTTATCAGTCTAGATCAGTGATACTCAACTCATGGCCCACGAGCCAAATCTGGCACCTGATAAGGCGCCGGGTGGCACCCAAATATTTTCTAATCCACAATAAAAATAAAGTGATTCACACTGGGAATTGTTTTTGTACTTTTGAAGTACCAGAGTGCAAAAAGAGCATCAAAATAGAGCTTGTTTATAAAAAAGGGCAAATGAAGGATCCCCACAGCCCCTGACAGAGGTCCTAACTAAGCCCCTAATGTCCTAAAATCCTCGAAACATCCAAAAAATCTAAGAACTGTCCTAAAATCCTAGAAATGTTGTTGATTTCCTAGATATTTCCTAAAATCCTAGAAATGATGTTAAATCCTAGAAATTTACAAAAATCCGATAATATCCTAGACATGTCAAAAAAAACCCTAAAACATCCTAAAATCCTACAAATGTCCTAAAATCCTGGAAACATGTATGAGACTGCTGTGACTGGCCCCTTGTCTTTTGCTCCTTTTTGCAAAAGTGGCCCCAGAGCAAAATGAGCTGAGGATACCTGCTTTAAGAAGTAAACGTTTGCCTTTGTTCTAAATTTAGTTTGAAAAAGACTGTGTGCATTTCATGACAACTGTAATTTCCTAAGATAAAAATAACATTATTTTGAAAAGAGACAATGCATGCATCAAGCATAAATTGGCACAGTGTCCCTGAAGTTCCTAAACTGATGCGGGGGGTACCATGGGCGTCATACAGTATTTTGCCTTTGACCAACAGTCAGTATTTGACAATTCGGGAGTAAAATGTGCTGGATTAACTACATGCAATTTAGCTAAATGGACCTTCTGCACCGGATAACCAGTGACGTGCAGCTTTTTTTTGGACTACACAACAAAGATGTGTATGTGTTTCTACTTTAGAGAAGAAAATGAATGATGGGAGGTTTAAGTGGTGGCAGAGGTAAAATAAAGGGAACGCTTGAAGAGATAGATACAAAAATGGAACAAAGATGTGGAAACCTAAAGCCACAAGAGGATGAAATGAAGTTGGGATCATGATGAGTGAAAAGAGGAGGAAAAAGAGGCAAAGAGAGAGGAGGGTTGGCTCAGATGGAGGGAGAGGGGGGAGGAGGCTGTCCTGTCTGGTGTGGTTTGGGGTAATCTGGTCTAATCTGCTGCATGTTAACCTATCTGAGCAGCAAGAGCCAGATTATCCCTCTAACAATGGCCACACGCTCATCTGCTAAATTACTCCACTCAAAATCATATGCTAAGACACACTAACACACACGAACGAACACACACACACACACACACACACACACACACACACACACACACACAGCTTTCAGGGGGCCATCAGTGTATTATATTTCATTCTGTTTCACTGTGTATGGATATTGCGCACCTTTGAGCTCACATTTGGAGCCTTCAAATCAAATTCAGAGGCGCCCCGTTCAGAATTCCCCGGTCAACATTTCTCTTGCCCCAAGGTTACAGCCTCGAGTGAAAAATCCTTCGCTGTGAAAAGAGAGAGAGTGGGTGGAATAAGAGGAAGAACTCGAGTGAAAGCACAGGAGCAGGTGAAAAAAAAAAAAAAAACGAGTAGAAAGAGAAACACTGCTAGCATTTTCCTCCCTGCTAACAAAGCAGTTGGTTTTTCTATTGGCACATGTGCTTCAGCGCGTCGGGGTCAAATAGGTCAGCTGACCTTGAGGTGTAGAGAGCACAAACAACCACTGGCACTGAACACCTTCATCGCCCTTTCAGCAGAGGATGGAATAAACAAGACGCTTAAACAGCCGCAATACATACATATATATTATAGAAAATATTATAGAAAGGCTGCAACACGAGGCAAGTTCGGTGTTACCACGTATGCGCCCTGTAAATGGAGTTTCTGAAGCAGCTGCAGCTTCTTCAACAGCTCCAGGTTACAGGTTGAGGACTGAAAAGCTTTTCGCAGAAGCTGCTATCCATTCAAATAATAGAAGGAAGAAGGACAAAAGAAAAAGGAAAGCCAGTACGTGATGGGTTTAGTGCTGCACCTAACAATTATTTTTTTATCGATTATTTTTTCAATGAATCGATCAATCTATCAATTTTTTTCTTAATTGATCTAGCTATTATTTTTCTGTTGCTCGATTAATATAACAACGAATTTACCGAATATAACATTTTACAACTTGTCAAACATTGCAGGGCATTATTCCCCAACAAAAATAGCCCAGGCTTAACTGGTAATCTGTGTTTTACAGTCTGATATAAAATCTCGCCAAAATAAAATTAATGCCAACGCTTGGTCCACTCAAGTAAAACGAATGTAGTGCATCTACATTTAGCAATCCAACAGCAAAATAAATAAAATAATGTAAAATTCACACTTTTAGGAGGAGTAACAAAACAGTTACTCTTTGTTACAGTAACAAACCGAAAATCTAGAAGTCCAACAAAACATCTTACAGCAAAAATAGTGCAATTTGAATAAGAGTATAACTTTTCTCTTACATGCATAATTATAAATAGTACATTCTTTCTGCATCAGAATAGTCCAGCCTTAACCAGGCGTAAAGGCAAATCGCCTGCTGTATTTTCATATTTGAAAGCACATATTCCACTCATTTATGATTTTGTGCATGCTCCTGCACAGCTGACAACCCCATCCTGTAAAAGTTTCAAATTAAAATGCATTGTATCAGCAACTGATGGCATTCTGTCCAGAGACACAGTCAGATAGCTTTTGTTTTGAAAGGGAAGCAAGGAAGTTGAGGTAAAACAAACATCTTTGTATTTCCTCATCTCTGTGACAGAGGCAGACTTTAAACTGCAGTGTAAAGTGGTATCGAGTCAACAAAGGCGAGCATCACATTAAAAAAAATGGTGAGCCACCGTTTTCCTAAATGTTCTGCAGCTGACAAGCAGCTCAGACGCGCCTGATATGGCAATTCACTCAACATTTGTTGAGATATTTCAGTATGGGAAAAGTGGCAAACTGGCCAAAATTGTGAAATCAAAGGAGCAGTAGATCAGTGTTTCTTTGACTCATCTTGTTTTGATTCATTTCATGTTCTTACACACAAACAAATCAAAGTGAACGAGATAAAAGATGAACCTCAGAGGGGTGCACAAACACAGTTTAACAGGTCAGAGTCTATTGTTTGGTAATATCAGGCTTAAACTGGATACACTGGTTGAATCAGTGAGAGGGTGCAACCTGCACCCCGCCATCATCAAATTAAATTCAGCCCTTTCACCCCCCCAAACACACACACATCATACACACCACTAACATCATAATATATTTGGATCGCTCATTCACACTTTAACACACACACACACACAAACACGCTCTGCAATCCCATAATCCCACTCCAGATTGAGAACACCTTTAAGATACGATGTGATTATGATTAGGGATTATGATCAAATTATGATAGAGTGACAGATTAGACAGCGCGTGTCTCTGTGTGTGTGCGTGTGTGTGTGTGTGTGTGTGTGTGTGTGTGTGTGTGTGTGAATGCAGCAGACACACTCATTTATTAAAATGTGCTTCTTAACACGACATTCCTGTGTTATTTGATATTAAGTAGAGAAGCAGATTTTTTTTAAAACAAAAAAAGATACAAAAAAATACACTTATGATGTAGGCAGAATCATTTTTGTCTTCAAATAGTAGAAATTGCAGATGCGGATTAACACCTAAATCAAATATATAGCTCCTTCACAAGAGGCCTCTCTGATTACCAAACCTCATGAAAACTATGTTTACTTTAGTGATATTCACAAGTTTATCAATGCTTAGTCCAGACTGAAATATCTAAACAACTACTGGATGGTTAATCGTGAAATTTTGTACAGACATTCATGGTCACCCAAGAATGAATCCCAATGACTTTGGTGATCCAGTTTTGTCCTCTAGCACCACGCTGAGGTTTTGTTTTGTTTTTTTGTGTGTGAATTCAGTACAAATATTTAAGTTACCCTCAGGATAAACTGAAATAACTTTGGTCATGCCTTAACCTTTCATCCAGCACCATCATCAGTTCAAAATTTTAATGTGTATAATACTTTGGCTTACGAATAAGTACATTTACATGCATTCGTTAGACTATTGGTCGGCAGCCTATAATGTCAGTTATGAGAGGGGCTAATGAGTTGTATGGGGTAAATACAGAATTTTATATGAGAAACTGCTTTATTCTGTGTTTTTACAGGTTTAAACCAGCTGTTCTGTTTGTTCTTGGAGAGGGATTTGGCTCTCAGTAAAAAAATCCTTAACAATGAATACAACAAATTCTAACCAGGAGAAGTTTCAGCTGGTTGTAATATGCAATCCTCACCACTAGATGTCGCTAAATTCCCCACTACAGCGGGGCTAAAGAGCCGCATGCAGCTCTGGAGCTACAGGCTGCTGACTCTTTCCATTAGGTGGGTGTTTTTGTCCAAAGTGACGTAAAGCTCACAAGAGACGGAGGAAGTTGTCAGTCCACAACTGTTACACCCCGTCACCAGTGTGTGTAACACTGGGCCATTAAGTCAACAGCCTCCAGCAACTGGTTCATGTTCACAGGTTGATTGTGTGAATGCAATCATCAGTTTTACAGTGGCACCAGGATTACGTGCAATAATATATGCAAATTAACAACCATGTAGCCTTTAAATGTTTATTTGGTTGTATCAGACACGGCAGGTTTGTGTTTGTGAACACATATTAATAACCAGATAATCAGACTGACTTACCATGTTGTTGCACTTAACTTACAGGATATGAGTCACTGAAGTTATCTGGAGATGTGGGCGACAATGCAGACTAATATATTCCATATTTTTCATAACATACAGGCAGCTTGAATTCTGCTTTTTGCACTTTGCACATTATTTATGCAGGTACATCACACTGTGGATATACAGTACAGTATGTACTCTGCTAACCTGCTGTAATCTTGTGGACAATTTCCAAGACTGATAAAGACATCTTTTTATACAATTAACTACACTTTCTGAATATACTTGAACTTATTAGTTTTTCTACGATTTCTACAATCTCTGCTCTTCCTTGAACAATTGTTTGTGAGCAAATTTAATTTTTAATTTCAAATACAGTATCTACTCTGTAACAGCAGTGGAAGAAGTACTCAGGAGTTTCAGTTAGTTGCGATCTGCAACCTCCTCACTAGATGTCACTAAAATCCGGACCAGGGATACTCAATTTGCTTTACTTTGGGGCCACTTTCGCAAGATGACAGGAGGCCAGGAGCCAGTCGCAGCAGCTCCATATATGTTTCTAGTACTTAAGGACATTTCTAGGATTTTTGGACGTGACAACCTTACTGCTAGATGCCATTATTATTTTGTTCAGCTAATCTAAATATACAAAATAACTAGTAGTAACTAAAGCTATCAGACTCATTTTCTGACATTTTCAAAATCACACAATGGAAATAGTTATGTACAGTGCAAGCAGCGAATCTAAATGTTGTCAGTGCAGTACTTGAGTAAATGTTACTTTCTGCAAATGCTCTGTACTACTCATATATGCTGCTACTACCCCCCCGAGAATTGAGAAAGCACCTACATACCTTACTGTTGACCTACCTCAAGAAAAAGTTTGCATATGTTCTCTTCTCCGTAGAGGTCAAAGGTCAGGGTCGCTTTACCGAGCAGGATCCCTGGAGCTGCCGGGACTTCAGGATCTTAGACTTCTTCAAACTGCTGCTCTCACTGTAACACAATTTTTGCCATGAAAAAATGTAACAGTCATCAAAGGGCAACACTGGGACAAAACAAGTCAGTTAAAAAAGGAAATGATGTGGGCTGCAGCTTTCCAATTAACCTTTAACGCAGTCATGTTTTTAAATTTGGCTGTATCACAACGGAGGTTCAGCTTTATCCGACTCTCTCTGTTTCCTACAGGCTCAGTCAACTCTGGGTTTTTCAACTCTTTCATGTAAGTGTTTGTGTAAAAGAGGACAAACAACATCATCAGAACCATGAACAAGATTCTTAGTATTATATCAAAAGGTGTCACCGGCGGGGAAATTGCTGCAGTGATGTTCAAAAAGTTGAAATGTCTCCAGTATAATCACACAATTTGACTGGAATAGAGAAACACTGAGAAAAATATCAAAAGTAAGGCTATAAATGTCTTAAATTTGTTTGGTTTTTTTTCTTTTTTCTGTCTTATAACCTCCTTTGAACATAAAATGTCAAAATATAATAGAAGCCAAAGAACAGAGGACAAAAGAGAGTTGACGCCTGACAAGGTGTCTGTCTAAATAAAATGCTACATTTATAATTTACTGGGAGCTAATTAAAAGTGTAATTGTCTTTTCTCAAATTAAAGACAACAGCAGGTGTGCATATCATCACAAATTCACTTTGTTATTCTGAGCTTCACTAATGTAATAGTGTGAATCCATCTGTAGACACGGTCAGATCCTGCTGGGAATGTAAAAAGCAATTTGCAGCTTTAATTTTCTACAATGTGGCAATTATAGCTCAGTTTGTTTTTAAGTTTGACATGGAAAACCTGGAATGATTGAGTAATTGCACTGACTTATTAAATGAAGTACTTAAGTCACTTAATTAACCTATATCTACATCTGTCTATGTCACGTCTTTTTTTGCCATCAGATCCTCTTGGATGTGTTGACATTTTTCTCCCAGAATTCTTGTTTTTTAATATTTTTTATTGTTTAACATTAATGTGCTAATTGGCTAACTAGTGTCTTGAATTCATGGTGTCCATCTTCAAGTTTCCCTTTTTTAATGACAAACACTGACTACCGCCGCCTGCTGGTTTCTGAAGTTATTTCATCTTAGCAAATCTTGGCGATGCAACAGTCGGCCTTTGTCATGAAAAGTTTGACTACTTTGATGTCAGTTTCATATGTAAGGGCCAGTGGCGATTTTAGTTATAAAAATTCTGGTGGGGCCACACAATGCCCACACAACAAATTTGACTTCACCAACATCAAATACTCAAGATCAAAACAACACCAACATGAGAACAATACAATGCAAAACTCACGCCATGAACGGCGCACTGCTAATACATGACAGTCAACATAGTCCGCCACACATTTTGAATAATAGCGCCCTTCATAGTGGCTCCTGAGCCTGGAGTCTCCCCAAAATGCACCTAAAAATGCCGACCTGCCGGACTCGTCATGTCCACGCAGGGCAATTTCGCACTTTCCACAAAGTTGTATGCATTTTATAATTATACCGAGAACATACCTCTGTCCCTCAGTCGGTTGGTTGTGTTGTTAAATGTCGCGTCTGTACGCACTGTCAAGCTGCGATGCGACATTTGTGGTTCCCAAAAAGCCTTATAGCATTGTCCACATGCGATGCACAGCTCTCGCGTTTTACTAGCCTTTCTAAAAGATGTTTTAAGTCTTTAAATCCAGTTGTTGTCCAGGCGGTTTCCCCTCCGAAAATGAGACAAAACAGGGCTTTTTTTTTTGCTGTGCTAGCGGTTAGCCATGTCTTTCTTTTGAACCGGTTCAATGATTTTATCTTTTCCCTCTTGAGATATGATGAAGTCATCTGGTCGATGCGGTCCCAAATGTTTAATTTCCAGTTTCTGCTTTAAACCGCACAGTAGTTAAATAGTCCACACGATTCATTATAACATAAAAAGGCCTACATATCAGTCCCTACTTAGCTAAAGTAAGCTAGCAATACCTGCATGGTACCTGCCCTCGCGCCTGTCAAATCAACCAATGGGAATGCGTCGAGCACGCGCACGCGGCATGCACGCGCAGTTGTTTGTCCGGAAACGCGAATAGTTTATAATACATTTATACAATACAATACGTTTATAATACAGTGGCAGCATCAGGCTAAAAGACAAAACTACACACTACTACACAACAACAACAAAAATAATAATCTTGAGAGTAAATTGCATAGCAAGCATTTCATAAAGTAGACAAAGCTGGATTTGCTATTAATTTAAACTCAACGACATAAAAAAGCCTGTAATCTCCCAATGCACAGCAGCGCCCGCTGGTGGAGCCCCACAGGCCCCTAATGTAAAAACGCCACTAGTGTAAACAAATGCAGTCTATGGTAAGGACATTTGACAAGTGACATTTTCTTGCTTCAAAACGGCAATTCACAAACCAGTTTGTGAAGTCATAGTTGCTACGTCCACTTCTTTCATCCAGTCATGTCGTGGGAACTTTGACTTCACTTTTCCAGCCATCTGATTGTATTTGTGATACAGGTATCTGAAAGTGGGAAAGAAATAGGCCACAGACTGTACACAAACATCCAGAGATGACATAGGCCCAATACCAAACTCTCTCATGGTTGAAACATTTAGATAAAAGTGACTTATAGCCGGTAAAATATTTAGCTTAAAGAAATAAATAGACTTTTTAAACGGTTAGCCAAAAGTAATAATCTGTTAACAGCAACTGCCAAACAGCTGAAATAGCATTGGTTAGCAAAGAGTAATGAATAAACTGTAGTTAGCTAAAACTAACTAATAAACAGTTGAAATAGGCATGCTTTATTTGGTTAAAAATAATGATTAAACTGTTGAAATAGATAAGAATTAATGAATTAATCGTTTAAATTGTTAGCCAAAGGTATTGGCACATGGTTGAAATAGCATAAGTTAGCGAAAAATAATGAATAATGGTTGAAACAGTTAGCTAAAAGTAAATGATTAGCAGTTAAATTAGTTTTAGTTAGCTAAAAGTAATAAAGCTATTGAATTAGTAAGTGTTGAGAGAGCACTGGTTAACTAAAAATAATGATTAAACTGTTGAAATAGATTTAAAAAAATAATTAATGGTTGAAATAGTTAGCTAAAAGTACTTGAAAGATGGTTGAATTACCATTAGTTAGCTTAAAAAATAATAAATAATGGCTGAAACCATAGACTGTATGTAATATCTTTATTTACAGTCTATGGTTAAAAAGTTAGCTAAAAGTAACTGATAAGCGGTTGAAAAGGCATTAGTTAGTTAAAAGTAATAAACTGTTGACATGGTAAGCTAACTGTAACTAGCAAACTTTTGAAATATCATTAGCTGGCAAATACGAATGAATAAACTGTTGAAACAGTTCGTTAAAATGAACTAATATGTTGTTGAAATAGCATTAGTTAGGTAAAAATAATGATTAAACTGTTGAAAGATATAAAAATAATGAATGGTTTAAATAGCTTAAAGAAATTGACATGGTGATTGAAATAGCATTAGTTAGCTAAAAATAATGAATAATGGTTTAAACAGTTCAAAAATAACTGATTGAAATGGCTTTAGTTGGCCAAAAGAAATAAACTGTTGAAACAGCCAACAGTAACTAAAAATGGTGGAAATAGCATTATATAGCTAAAGATACTGAATAGTGGTTGAAATGGCATTAGTAAGCTAAAAGTAATAAAATTGTTGAAATAGTTAGCCAACAATCATGTATAGATGTTGAGATAGCACAATTTAGCTAAAAGCAATGAGTAAACTGTTGAAATAGCTAACAGTAACTGACATATTTCTGAAATACTTGTTTACATTGGGGCCTCGGCAGTTTGTAAAGCATGAGTTTACTTCTGCCACTCCATCTTGAGGGCCACCTGGAGGGCGGATGACCCCCAAAATAAACGTGAAACCCTACCCTACGCAGACGCACTCAAAATTGAGTCATGAGGGAGAACTGGGATTGGGCCGTAGTCTCTTCTATTAACATACGCAGCCATCATCGGATCCTTGGCAGGTATTTTATTTCATATATAGACGCTTTCTGTAATCAAATGTGAGTGCAATCAAACAACAGCAATACAAACATTACCAATGCAGTCTGAGAACCAGGAACAGGGTTAAAACAGGGAGTTCACTCACTCTACATAGCGAGCAGCTAGTAACCTCATGGACAACATTAAAAAAAAACAAAAAAAAAAAACCTTCCTCTGTCAGGACAGTCCGCCGTCATGTGAACTTCCAACCGTGATGGTGAGGAGGGAGGTGGGGGCGCCCGTTTGACCCACCACCCTCCTGCCCTAACCGTCCTCCTCTTACAGGAAGTCCAACCAGTGATACAACAGTCCCCCCCCCACCCCCCCCCGACCAACCACCCCGCCGCCATGAGTCCAACTTGCACTCGGCTCTTCAGTGAACTAGATAACCTCCCATTTTCCCCCATCATGATTATCATCGTCATTATCCTAATAGTATCAACAACAAAAAAAGAAATCCAAATCATTTCCACTTCTCACACGGCAGGAGCCAATCAGCCTTCGGGTTCAGTCAGTCTCGACCAATGGCTGTCCATCCGGGTTGACTAGAAAACCACGTAGCTGTACATGTAGAACCAAAGTTCTCATGCAGTGCCCTGCGAAGGTGGCACATCACATACGTGCACAGGTGGGTGTGAGGGGGGGGGGGGGGGGGGGGGTGATTATGGGTTTTTTTAAACGGTGTGTCTGTGTGTGTTAGAGAGAGTGTGTGTGTCTTTTAAGAGGGGAGAAGCAAAGGTGTTAGGCAAATATCAGACCCAGGAGCACGAAAAAAAAAAAAAAGTCCAGGAGTAGAAGAATTACATACAAAGTCTTTATCCACCGTTTGTCTTCTCTTGGCCCTCCACAAAACACTCACACACAAACTCTCTCTCGCACACACACACACATACACTATAGGTCCTTACGTCATTGTGAAGTCAGGTGTTCAAGGTCAACATTCAAGAAAAGAAAAAAAAACACCTCAATGGTAAAAATCATCTCTACCATCACAATGCTTCAGTTCATAAAATCTTGACATTTCTGAAATTTTTTGTTTTTTCCTCCAGGTTTTAAAGCAGTATGTGTGTGTGTGTAGTTGTTGTCGTCGTCGTCTTTTGTCCCACTGCTGCAAACACACACACACACACACATGCACAACCAACATACGCACACTCACGCACTCCAACACACACCACATGTCCTCTTTTTTTTTAGTGGAGAAAGACATGGCGCAATGGAGAGACACTCCTCCTCTGGGGCGGACGCACTGGTCACCAGGAGGAGACAGGGGTTGTTGCGACGGCTACCAGGGGTCTTCCAGCTCACCGGCACTCTGGGTGAGTAAAAAGGAACAAGAGATGGAGGAAGGTGGGTTAGTTTTTTTTGTTGCTTCATCTTTTAGTGCACACAAGTTAAGATACTGCTCCTGACGCCTTAAAAATGGCACATTTTGAACCTAACTGCCCTCAAATTGAATGGATAATGGTTAAAGATAGTGACATTATTCCCCTGCCCAGCCTTAACACAACCAAAACCCAGACCTCTGATGACTCACCTTGCGGAGAATCACGAGGCCAACTGTCAGACTGAAAAACAGGGGAGAAATGGAGAGAATGGAGTCCCTATAGTCTACGAAGCTCCCCCTCCGCTCGTCGCCGCCGCCAGCTCATGCAACGCAGCGGCAGGCGTTTATTTTGCTGCCATTGTTTTAAAGGAGACGACAAATTAAAATGTCTGAGATGAAATTACCAGGCTGGAGCTAAAAGCTGACAGAGGAGGGCAAGGAAGTTGAGGATTTGTTTTCTGCTCGAAAACTTCACAGTCGACAGAAACGAATACAACACATTAACAGGGAACTTTGGTATTTTCCCACCTTTACCCTATTTTCCCATGTTTTTGTGTCTAATTGACTGATGGGAACAACAATTTTTTAAAATTTGTCTATTTTTGAGAGAGCATTGCAGCCTCCATTGGCAAAACAGGCTTCGATATAACCAACTAGGGCAATTATACACCATTAAATACTTCCAGAAAAGGCCCCGAAATTGACATTGCCAAACTCACCAGACTCCATTCACAGATTCAAAATAACACTAACAAACAACATCTTGTTTTGTTTCAGCAATCACCAACTCTGGTTGTTCGAAATAAACACTTTATACAGCAATTTAAATGTGAAAATATGTTGGCTATACAGTCACTAAAATTACTAAAGAAGGATCCTGCAGCTTAAGGCAAGGTAGATTTAAGACTTTTTAAGACTTTTAACTCGCAAAATAAAGTTTAAGACCAATTTTCTCATATCCAGAATTGAAGAGGGACAATTTTATTTTGCCCAAATGTTTACTGCAACATAAAACATGACTTTTGCAAAGAAAAGGTTGATTATCTATGTCAAATGTTAAAAAACAACTCTTTTAGAAGACAATAAACATATAAATGTATTTACTTAGTGTACCAACAGAAGTGGGAAATATCTGTCATTTTGGCCTGTTTTCTGTGTTTCTCAATCTGCATGTGAGATTCCACTGCTAAGATTACTATCATGGTGAAATTGGGAAACTATTAAACAAAAAACACAAAAAAAATGTTATGATGTTATGATGCAGCGTCATAAAATAATTCTGAAAATCCTACGTCCCATGTCTGAGCATTTTTAAGACTTTTGAAAGATTAATTTAAGTCATTTTTATTACGAATTAAGGCCTTATTTTTAGATTATTATTAGAAACAATGCCTTTTAAGACTTTTTAAGGATCCGTGGGAACCCTGTATATATATAAATGGTGTGGCAATGGCGATTTCTGGGCTGTTTCTGTTTTAACAAAAAAGAATCTTGCTCTTTAACAAAAAGGGCTATCTCTGTAGGGATCCTTTCCATAACGTAAGACACCTTTAACAATCTGAGCCTGTCAGAGGCAAAAAACAAGCACTTTTAGTGGACGGATATTGACGGTGTATAATTGCCCCAAGTGGTTACAGTGAAGCCTGTTTCACTGCTGCCAGCTGCAGCGCTCACTCTCAATACTGGACCAACTGAAAACATTTTCGTTCCCATTAGTCACCTCAACATAAAACATGGGAAAACAAGGTCCAGGTTGGAAAATACCAAAGTTACCCTTTAAATATTGTAGAGACACTGAAAAAAATCCACTGGAGGTGTTTAGGGATGGTCCTGTATCAAATGCCACTACATGACCTTGGATGATTTTTGGGGACATCCAACTCAATTTGAATGGGAAAGTTGTTGAAAGTTGAAAGCTTTTCTGTTTTTTGCTCCCCTAATCATATCCGTTATCTACACATAAGCAAGATTTGACACATTTGACAGGACCAAAAGACAAGAAGCACGTCTGTACAGTCAGATGACATCCAGAAATACTCATACACAAATCGTGGCATTATACCTCAAATCATTTTTATTTGTTCATTTGTCATTTTAACTGTGTGGGTGGGACTGATTTGCCCACGTAACCCCATACAAATGCAACTCACACATACACAAACACACATACAGACATACATACGCAGAGTGTTTAGCATAACCTCCCCTCCCGATAGTTAAGTGCCTTAGATATTGAAAAGATAAGTGCAGTGCATGCATTACCACGGTCACTGAGTACAGGGCTTTATATAGACTTACAATAACATCCCTATACCTGCTTTCAGAGAAGAAGAATGAACGCTGTGGGTTCAGTCTGTTCGAATCAAACTTTCACAATGAGACAAGAATTTCAGATTGTGTTGTTCTGAACGGACAATTTCAAAACCTGTGAGGAATGAAATACACTGCGAGTGGGATTTCATCAAGCTGAAAGACATCCTGCCACGGTTAATTACCAGCGGCTGTCAGTGTGAGCGCTGAGAACTTTATGAAAACCTGCTTCACTGATACTTCAGCTATACTGTGAACTGATGATAACCTCACAGAAATTGTTGCCCGGGTGTAATCAATGGCACAAGTGCTTAACTTTGGATACTAAATGTCCACAATGTAATTCAATGTTATGACATTTTCAGCCATCTAGGACTATGACTGTAGGGATGTAACAAAAGCCACATCCACGGCCTGAGGGTGTCGCCAAAATAAAGGCCATATTGTTACCTGAAGTAAGATGGTTTGTCGTATCTACAGTGAATATTATTTTTTCATTTTAAAGGGAAAGTTAACCCCAAAAATCAAAAATACATTGTCTTTGTCTTACCTGTAGTGCTGTTTATCAATCTAGATATTTTGGCATGAGTTGCCAACTGAGATATTGGTTGTAGAGATGTCTGCCTTTTGTCTCCAATATAATGGATCTAGATGGCACTCAGCTTGTGGTGCACAAAGCCCCCCACAAAAAAAGAGGTACATTTTAAAAACTCGACATCAATGTGAATTAAATCATGACCTGGTTACTCGAGATGTTCACAGACCTTGCTGTGAGCAGTTTGACGCAGGAACTATTTTCTCTCTACCGAACTAAATCCACCTACACTGCGCAGAAGGAAGTGTGCATCTAGCGCCACTGAGCTAACCAACGTCACAGGACGACATTTATGTTTTCATCGCACACTGTTACAAGCACGGGCCACTTGTCGATAAGTAGAAGCATGCCTCCTGCTGCACGATCATACATTTGATGGGTTTAGTTTGGTAGAGAGAAAATAGCTCCTACATGAAAGTGCTCACAACACTATCTTGAGTAACCAGGTATTATTTTTGGAAAGAGGTACTGTTGTTGAATTTTTCAAAGGTACGCTTTTGGCGCTTTGAGCATCACAAGTCGAGTGCCATCTAGTTCTACTATATTAAAGAGAAGACAGACATCTCGACGCCAATATCTCCCACACTCGGCGAGTCACACAAAACAATCTAGTTTGATAGAAAGTTCAACAGGTAAGAGGAAAAATATGTACTTTTGAATTTGGGGTGAACTGTCCCTTTAAATTTCTCAAGTTCAGCTCTAAGCAGTTTGACTTAGCTCAACTTTCATCTGTGTATCATTTTCTTTGCCAGAATAGCTGCACTTAAACTGTGCTTGGAAATGGATGCTAACAACAGCATGTCACCCATGATGACATTAGTATTCAGCTCAAAACATCTTTGAACATGTCAAAAATGTCTTTGATAGCATTGAAATCCAAAAGTTAACACCCACTTAGGTTTTCACTCTCAAAGTTTTTCTGTCATTAAAGAAAAAAACACCACTTTGAAAAGACTTTTGATTAGGTATAAAGCTCACATAATGGTTACTAATCCAATTTAGTTAGTGGTAGTGTAGTTTTCATTATGGTGCGCTAAGCCGTGATGGGCTCATTATTACCTCTAAGGCGTTTTTCTCTAAATGGTCACAAGAGGCAAAAATGAAGCAAAAATGAATCCAAAATACATTTTGACAAGTGACACAAAACTGAAATTTATGCTGTACCTTAAGCATTTTCAAACACTTTTTCCAGATTAACAAGAGAAAAGACTTCACGCATGAAGGCTTGTTTTGGCAAATACACGTTTAACCTCCCCGACCAGCAATAAAGAGTAGAGGACAGCCACCTCCCTGAGCTTTTCTATGAAACAATCCCCATAAAACGGAGTTAAGCCAACAGTAGGTCTGATTCGCCATCAGCATTTACAGCCTACACTGATAAAGCTGACATAGCTGAGACAAAAGCTGAGCCACGTCACACAATGTAGAGCAAGATACTGTATGTTAAAGAACAAAAAACACCCACTGAACAAACGACGAACCCTTTTGACTTTGTTAACAATGTGACTTTTCGCCTAGCGTTGGTTTTGTTTTTCTCCATTTTTCATTCATCCAATAATTTTTTTGGCATGTAATGAACATTACAGCCTTACAGGGTTGCTAGTGCAGCTATAGACTTTTAGTCTTACTTTCATTTAAAGAAATGCTACTTTTATGGCCCCTTTAGACACCTGGTATTGATACACGCTAGTGTCACTGACACATTTACATCCGCCTAAATAGCAACAACCTGGAGCGCATTTTAAACCTCTCTGTGAGTGTCTTGGAGGTAGCGTACTAACATGCAGTGATGTGTAATTAGGCATATATTGTGAGGGAAATGCTGTTCAAACTACGAGTACATACCCATTAGGCATGGCAGTATGCAGTATTACGATACGATTTGAAAATCCTGGAGGTACTTTTTTCAATACCATCAAAAATACAGGCGCTCCTCTTACTATTAAATTCATCGCATGTAGTGCACAGCACACACCACCAGAGCTCAGTCTCAGGTCCCAAGTGGTGGAACAGGCAGCTAAGCTGAAAGTCACTGCAACACCTTGTGGTGGAGGTATAAGTTACAGGACTGTAACCAGCTGGCGGCCAGCAGGTACAGAGAGACACAAGATGTTTTTTTGGGGTTTTTTTTTACATTTAACGTAGTGAATTAAGGATTTATTTTGACCAAACAGGAGCTGGTGATTGTTGGAGCAGTAGACTTACAAGCGAAAGTGACAAAGAAAGTTTGGGTGATTTAAGTTTCGTTTCTGTCCAGTTTAAATGAAGTGTTTTTATGATGACTTCATGAGGCGATTCAACCACGTCAGTCATCAGTGACCGGGAGATAGTTAAATTCTTACAGTGAACAGTTGTATTTCTGTTAAAATAAGGTAAACAGGTTTGAGAATAATACTTTTCTTAACATTTTTGGGTTACTGTTGTGTATTTATTAGTCTAAAAAGCGAGTTAGCGCCGCACACTTATACCGTGATATACCGTATACCCCGGTGGAATTTCAGGAAGGGACAAAATATTACATACCGCCCAAGTCAAATACCCATCTAAACAAGTGCCCCTGTGTGGTTAAACTGCCCGGTTTTTCAGTACCCACACTGGTTAACAACCTAACACTGCTGAATTTGCTGATTAATGGGCAGACAATCAAGAACCACCCACTACCAAAAAAACAAACATTTCAATAGTGATGATTGGTCTCTTTCTCCATCACTCAAACTCATGCAGACGTACAATCACACAAACATACATACATATACGCAAAAGAGTGTGTTCTGAGTCTGTAGATGGAGTAGGCCTGCAGACAGTGCAGTGTGTGGACCACAGCTGCAGTTCATAGGGTCTCCGCTCCTTTTCTGTGTCAGTTCGTCCACTGTATGCAGGTTTGGGGAGGTTGAGGCTGAGGGGGGGAAGAGGGTGGGTTCAAGTGGGATATCAGCCAGAAGCCAATACTGGTATATATAGGCCAAGAAGTGCAACATTTTGCTTCACCAGCCACTTTTGCATGTTGTAGTAATTTGTTATGGATTTTTTTTCTGTTGTAAACATCAGTCTGTGTGGTCTGGTTGAAAAAGTGGCTGGCAAGTTTGGGAATCCAAGCCGAGGCGGTCAGAGGACAACGGAAACAAAGAAAGAGTCCTCATTAGGAGGAAGGTATGTATGTGGCTCGGAAACAGAACTTGAATAGACAGAGGGGCCATTTTTATTTTTAAAATATACTAATGAATGGCGATAGTAGCTGCAGACCGTGATCGAGGTGGAAGTGGCCGACGTGTCCATTCAAGTTCTGCGATGAAGGAAAGAGGAGGAGAGGTCATAGCACATCTGACTAGCGCTCTGGGATTGGCGGGGAGGTATGCGGGCGGGTTGCTCAGTCAAAGGAGGGATTGAACTCAGGGGCGGGCGCATCTTGGCTGGCCTCCGGCTCTGCAGTGGCGGGTGAGGGCGGGGGCGAGGGGGGAGTGGGAGGGGAGGCGGTCTGCTGCTGGCCGTCGTTGTCATCATCGTCGCCCTCGTCGTCGCCGAAGTTCCTTCTGCCCTCCCCTGCTCCCTCCGCAGCACTCTCCCCCCGCAGGTGGTAGGCGGCCAGGGACTCCTCCAGCACCGTGCGG
This sequence comes from Plectropomus leopardus, assembly GCF_008729295.1. Taxonomy (NCBI): domain Eukaryota; kingdom Metazoa; phylum Chordata; class Actinopteri; order Perciformes; family Serranidae; genus Plectropomus; species Plectropomus leopardus. The sequence continues at coordinate 8,577,289 of NC_056481.1, forward strand.
TACTGCCCCCGGTGGTGCAGGCGGAACTGCCGCAGAGCCTCCAGCAGATGAGCCGCCGTGCTGCCACCTCCCTCCTCACTCTCCTCCTCTCCCCCCGCACAGGCCTGAGGTGACACGCCAGGGGTCAGACTCTGCAGGCACACTCCATGGTCAAACACACACACACAAACATACATACTAACAAGCAGCGGCACATCATTTTCACACAAATATCTACCACACACTAACATGACGATGTCAGAGGCATTCTTGGACCAGTCGCACAAGCCCATGCAAACGCTACCTCTGACCCTGTGACCAACAACCCTTTGTGATATTCGCTGTATGGTGTAACAGAGAGGGAGGGAGGGAGGGAGGGGGAGGTAGGTCAGCACCCACACAGCCCAGAGAAAAGAGCCTTCAAGTCAAGACTCCATCGAAATAAATATGACAAATAAACTCACGTGCCCTCATACATATACACACACCTCCACCAGCACATCACAGGCTGCTTAAAACCTCATCTCTTCTTTAGAAAAAGAAATATGTTTGTAACTTTCTTGTGCCCTTGACAGCTTTTTCTTTAAGACGATGGATGTGAAATTATCTCCTGAACTACAAATTAATTTTTTTCTTGAGCTGGATTAGATTTTTGGCTGTGTTTACAATATTCTACAAATAATCAGAATAATAGGAAACAAGAATAAAAATGCCTCATGTAACCACCTCAAGTGGAAGAGACGGGCCTGATCAGAAGGAATTTTTACTTGGGTTTGAGAGGGGAGGGGTGGTGTAAACCTTTAAAAAATCTGTTTCATAGAAAAATATTAGCATCAGCAGACCATGTAAACACTTAATGTGATCATCACTTCTCTCTGGTTGGAATAAATGTATTCTTACTGGGCATATCTACCCCACAGGAAGGTAGCATAAGTAGCATAACTGTGATTGCTCTCTCTGCTGATTTTGAAAGAAAAAAAAAGCATTCAGATTTTTTTGTTTTTGAAACAGCAGCCTTATGTTATATTGTGGTTTCAGGCTGAATTGTAGCGTTGTTAGACATAACAATCATCTACCACTAATCTTACCAAGATATTTAGGGAATGTTTGTAAATTATAGCATCAGCCGATAGGATGCGTGTGGGACATTTTTAATTTCTACCTACAGAAAATAACCTGGGTTACAATTACATTACTTACTTTACTGCATGAACAGGCAGAACCACTTTTCTTCTCTATAATTGTAAGAAGTATGAATACATATTATGTACTGAATAATTGAACTTTTAATAAAGTTGGGGAAAACACTCATAATTCGCATGAGGCTGAACCCCTCTGCACAAAAAAAAGTTTCATTCTGTTTAAATGCTTTCAGGCATGAAAAAGCACAATTGCATCAATCACTTAATGTTGTTTATACTGTCATAGTTACAATCTCTGATCAGAATCATTTCAATTATGCTGGGTTCACACTGGACGTGGAAGAAGTGCATGAGCGTTGCCAAACCTGTTTTTCAGAACCGTATTAACAAGTTAGAGCAGCCCCACTGACGGCATGAGTGGTGTTTGTCAGGCGTGTCTCAGCTGCCTGTCAGCCTGATTTTTTTTCCGCAAGCCGCGCTCAGTTGTCAGCAGAAATAGTGAAATTGGAGTTTCGATAATTACATCGACTTCATACCACCTTTTATCTCAGTTTAAAGGCCTCTTCTCACAGACAAGGAAATAAAAAGATGTCTGTTTTACTCAAACTTTCCTGCTCCCGTTTCAAAATAAAAGCCCTCTGACAATCATTCTGTTGACAGAATCCCATCAGCTGTTGACACAAGGCATTTTATCGTGAAAAATTTGAAGGACCGTGTTATTGACAATGCAGCTTGGAGCTTGCACAGCTTCATAAATGTGGAGTGGAATATGTGCTTTTCAGTGTGGAAATACAGTACTCATGGCAGCAGGTAGCTCTGCAGCAGCGTCACAGCAACAACGCTGCCAATGTGAACACCACTAGTGTGAAACACGCTGCAGTTCGGCGAGGTTGCCGTCACGCACTGCTCAAGCAGCCACTGTATTTCTGGCCTTAGACTGAAGAAATATTGTCCATGTAACCGCAGCTGATGAATGTCAACTACAAACTCTGCCTTTTTGAACACGTTTTACACACTCTGTGCACTTCAGCTATCCACTCTTTTTCAGCATTGTGAACAATAAATTTACACTTAATAATTTAAGGCCCCCTTTACTAAAAAATACCTTCTTACTGTTATTTCACCTGTTTGGATGTTTGACCTTCACTGTGCAGAATGTTACACATGTTGAGTTTTAGGAAAGAAGACGTGTATCTGCTGAAAGAGGAAAGTTTATCTGAGCTCACATTGATTTGGTGTTTTAAACTCCGAGTGTTGATGTGCAAACTTGGCGCCTCCAGTGTGCACACACACTGAGAATGTCCTTCTCTAACTGTACAGTATATATATGACGTCAATGATACACACAAGCTGAAACTGGTCGCACCATTTCAATGTTTTTCAACATACAGTCAAATGCAATTCACTGAGCTTGCAAAGATTTTTCTGCTGCATCTGTCCTCCACCCTCATTCACACTTAAATCACGTTCACACGCCCTCACACAAACACAAACACAAAAGGGTGTCCTTGTCTGGGCTGGTGTGTGTTTACAAGGTCATGTTGAGGTGAGGGTGAAAGGTTGGAGAGGTGAGGGGTTCAGAGAGTGATCAACTCACCCCTTCCTCTTCTCTGTGAGGGTTCAGCTTGTTGTACACCGCCTCGATCACACTCCGTCTGAAAATAACAGCACACAACTCGCTGCTCAGAGAGGAGAACAACTCCCTATATAACACAAACAGTCTGTTCATTCCTTGCAAATGTGTATTGATTAATGTTTTAATGGAACTAAGAAAGTAACCAAGTCGATACTTGAGCATCGCTATTTGTGCATAAAGAGACAACAGAATCTCTTTATGAATCATAACTCCTAAGTGTTTTGAGGAGTGTTACCTGCACGTTGTAAGTTTTTAAGTGCATTTTTGTCCCGCGTTAGAGTGGATGCAACTGCCTTTGTGTGAACACATTTGGCTCAGTGTAAGCAGAGCTGCAACTAACGATTATTTTCATGATCAATTAACCTGCTGATTTTCTCTTGTGTAATAATTTACATCAGAACACTGTAAAAACACAAATAACACTTTTCCAGAGCTCAATAATAATAATAATAATAATAATAAATAATAATAATAATAATAATAATAATAATAATATTACTCAAGTTATAGAAAGACATTAAAAGTGCTTTGACAAGCAAAGCAAAAACAGAAATGGGATACTCAGGAGGCAATATAACTACAAAATCCAAAAAGTCCTAATGAATTTGAGTGAAACAAAACTAAGGTGGAGTTAACATAAAATTAAAAATCAGAGGGGAAAAAATGCAAGTTCCAGGAAGCAAAAAGTCAATATAAATGTATATAAATAAAAATAGCCAAAGCTATAAAAGCATAAAATGAAAGGAAATACAATAGTAAAGTAAAGTAAAGTAAAAAGACGACAATCCATGAAAGCTATTCATGAAAAATGGGTTTTAAGAAGTGAGAAGAGGAGCAGACCTAAACCCAAGGATATTCTGTCTGCTAGAATATGACAAAAAAGGAGGATATTCTCACAATTTAAAAAAGAATTAAGTAATCAACGATTAATGAACAAAATGGTGCACATTTGGTTGTTTTAGCAATTTCAGTGGAGAAATGAAATTATGAAAATGACATAAATTCAGGTGCAAAAATCCATGTGTGAGCGCATGTGAGTGTTTAACTATTTTCTGTCTATCATATCCCTTTTTAAAGCATTTTTCACTATGTTGCAAAAGTGCTGTATAAAAATAAAGGTGTTATATCTGGCTTGTGAAGTCAGGCATTAAACTTGCAGTTTAACAAATCAAACTATAACTATTGTCATTATGAATTTTAGACGTGTCTTAGCCATGACAAAATAATGTTTAACAGTATGATCTGTGTCTAAAATGCAGTTAAAGGTTATTCCAGGCTGTGTATTTACTTGCTGGCCAGGCCTCCGCCAGGTGGAAGGTTGGGGATGTTCTCTGTGGCAATGCACCTCAGGACCGACACCAGGTCAGGGACTCCCGTGTCCCCACAGTTCCCCAGTAACTCTACACACAAACACAAAGAGGACAAGGGGGTTGTGAGAAGTTACATTTTACACTGAGGCATGATTTATAGTATTTTAAACTAAAAGTTTAGGTGTGAAACCACCTCTACAAAGGCTGAAAAATCACATGTAGTGGAAAAATCTGTGTGTGTGTGTGTGTGTGTGTGTGTGTGTGTGTGTGTGTGTGTGTGTGTGTGTGTGTGTGTAGCAGACTGATTTCAAATATTTGTACTACCTAAAGAATGTTTATTTTGCCCTGGTTATGTAAATGGAAACTGAGTACAGTATGTGGCCACTTGTTTCACTTGACCTTTTTTAAAAAAAAAAAAAAAAAAAGAACAACAACAGATTTTTAACAAAGGTATCAGCTGTCTGGCCCAGTTTGGGCATTTAACTACCACTAAACACATTAAATCTTTATAATAATAACACTGATAATACACCACGAGTTTCCCATACAGCATATTAGCCAGTGATAGTTCAAAGAGTAAAAATACTAAGATATACACAGAGACCAGTACTGTATGATCCACTATCAAGACTAAAGCATTTTTTTTTAAGTTTTGTGACTCTAATTCAGGATTATTGTAACTTTGACCCAATAACTATCATAATAAATGCATTGCCTGTTATGTTTTTGTGTGTGAATGTGTGTGTGTACATGTGTTGCGTGTGCTGACCCTCAACACGGGTCTCCAGGTACTTATCCAATTCCTCTTCTTTCTTCACAGCCTCCTCTGAGATCTTGGGAGCGCCGGGTAAACACACCAACACCACACTCATATTATCCCTGCTCCCCTGCAGGACGAGGACAGGCACAGACAGAACACATTAACTCTATGCTTGACATAGGAAATGTTTTTTTTATAAACTGAGATCTTTATTGTAATAATGCTCCTTCTTTTTTAAAATAAGGTCAGGGTTTTTATTGTCAATATAAATCTATAAATTGCCAGCTTTGTTTTTACTTTTTAAAGACAGCATACAAAGTCCTGGAAAAAAAGGACCAAAACTGACAAAGTTAGCATGCTGTTTTTTATATTACAACAATTCCTGAAGCTGCTCTTCATCAGTCAAAGCTTTTCACCGTAAAGGTTTGTGAAGGGTGTAATTATAAAGTAGCAACAGCTGGCAGGTTAGTATCTATATGTGTCCAATTCATAATGGTATACTTGTAGATATCTGAAAGATAGAAAAATAACATCAGGTAATGATGTATCAGCTAATATAAACTTTTTAACATAACCATAACCATATATATATATATATATATATATATATATATATATACAATTTTAATGAGGTTTCCTCCAATTAGATTTTTAACAATGGCAACCAGGAAATGTACTGGCCAGGACATACAGTCCTAAATAAACTTTAAATAAACTACATTTTTCAAACTGTATGTTTGGCATTCTTCAATTTCTAGTTATTTGCACACATACAGTGAGATTAATATATTCACAATGAGCTAATATGGCTTATACAGAATCACAGTAATAATAATAACTTTGTATAGCAACTTTAAAAACAGAGTTTACAAAGTGCTTTGACAAAGAAAGTAAAGTAGAAGCAGGCAGGGTTTCTTACAGTGACAATAAGGAAGCCAAACAATAACGCTGAACTGAGGCCAGACAAGAGACTTGAGGAAAAACACTTTTTAGGATGATATATAAATATATATACAAATAGATTGTTATTTCTAATCATACTAGTGATATGTAAGTGTGAGCGACGTATAGTTGCATCTGTGTTAAAAGGTAATTTTTTTTCCACAAGTGCAAAGGCCAACGAACAGGTTGTAACGTAATTAAGATCTTCCCGACTTTCTTAGTTACCTTGAGCAGTGTACTGACTTCCACATAAAGTTCTCTGGACAAATGTTCCGGTAAAATCAGATGGATGTGACGTTATGCGCCTTGTTTTAGTTGCATACATAAAATGCAATACACAGTCCTGCAAACGGTGTCACATTAATCTGTTGGGCTACAAACGGCAGTTAACAACTAAGATATGCAGCAATGTGCCAGAACAGACAGGGAAGGAGAAGACTGCTAGTAAGTAAACATGGATGTAAACAATGCAGGTCCCAAAAGGTGAAAATAAATAAATTATCTGTTCCTCAAAAGGAAATGTATTCAACATGTTTGTTAGACATCAAGTATACACACACTATGAGTAGAACTATATGTGAATATAACTTTTGATTGTTCACCAGGAAACTCCTGTTGTTGTTGTTGTTGTTGTTGTTTTGAGCTGCTGCTAGAATTACAAAAGAGGGATGGTTTGTGACTTGGAGACAGCAGAAAAGCTAACAGCTATGCACGTTCTCAAAGTTAAACACGTCTTATTTGTTTTTGTTTTTTTTTTTACAATAAAGAAAAATTATGGGAAAAAACCTGTTTGTAATAAATTGTAATAAAACCTTTTTCACTTAAAGTTATCATTTGCAAGTGTCTTCTAGTTTCAACTAGGGATGTCAATGGTTAACCACTAATCAGTTAACCACAGAGAATATTTTTGACCAGTTACGTATGTTGGTCTAAAGGTTTTGTTGCTTTGTATTTAACAGTAGTAGTATGAGCACAGTAGCACTACAGAGATCTCCAGTAATCTCTTAGCATTTCAGTCTCTAAGTCAATGGGTATTTTAAATGGGCTTTTGGTCAGAAGCCTGAAATAAGGTCTGTGGTTAACACAACCTTAAGAGACTTTCACATTTTATTCTACAACATTAAATACATCAGTAAATACCCCACTTGTGAACTTTTAAGCTTTTATGTGTCTTTAGAAAGGCAGTTCCCAATAAGTGGCTAAATGAGATGACAGAACGTCATCAAGTCGAGCCACATCGAACACACTTTTATAGTCTTGTTAAGGTGGCCAAGCGACATAGTATAGTTCATTTATAGAAAAATTACCTGAAAATTAGTTGGAAAAGAGATCATAAATAAAATAAAATAAATATAAAAATATAAATATAAAATATAAATAAATATAAATGTAGTTTGCTAGTTTTTTTCTTTTTTCCCCTTGACATTTTTCCCTATTTTAATTTTTCATATAATATTCCATATTTACTTTTTGGGTTTTTTTTACAAATTGTGGAACATTTCTTACGAAGTTGCTCTTTTCCTATTCCCCCATGTTTATGAAAGAAATCACACCACTTTGCTTGGGGTTCAAAGGTTTAAATACTTGTGAAAGGCAACTGAAAGCAGCACAAGAAAAGTGATGTTGCTACATGTTCCAAAGGGTTAATTCTCTGTTGATCAACTAATTGCTCCAGCGCTAAAATCTTCAATTATAAACTTCTAAAACCTTTAGGGAATTTATACACTTGCAAAAGGTGTATTGTGAAAAAAAAACAACAACTCTGCAACACTGGACAGCATATAAATTGGCATTTATAGGACACACAGACCGTTGGCCTGCAGACCAGATAGAGATCTGGCCGTAGACCAGTGGATAGTCACCTTGTCATTACCTTGTAAAAGTCAATGTGGTCAGACTAACTTTCTGTAGGTGTACAGTGTCACATACATCACAAAAGGCAGTAGCAGCAGAGGTGATTTATGACAGCGTGTGGCTGTTACTTGAGATAACCCATCCAGTACGGTAAAAATAACTAGGCTGCTGTGCACTTGCTGGTTCTTGGAGTACTCGAGACACAAAATAGATGATACATGAAAGGCAAAAGTCCAAGATGTGCAACATGTTCTGGATGAGTTCAGCTGAGGAAAAAAAATTATTCTTGCTTTTTCTGGGATCGATAGCTGGGAAGCAATGGGCAGGGACAGAAGTGAAAGCTATGATGCATTATTCATCACCTGATTTATATGATCCATCTATATGAGATGAGTTATGTTTTAATAAATAAACACATCATTTTGTTATCCTGAAGCAGTTTTTCCATAAATTATTCTACTATATTTAGTTATTAATGTATTTATTTATACTAAGAATCAGAGGCGAGACTGATGAGGAGTGCCTTTGACTAGCAGAGGAGATATCTGAATCAGAGCTGATGCAAACCAAACGATACTAAAACTTCATTACCACCCACTTTACCAATACATCACTGAGAGCACAGCTTTGACAAACCACTAAACAAATGTTCTTTTCTTATGTTTATGTACCCTTAAATGTAAACTAACAATAAAGTTGTAACATATTGTATCGTAAATTAAGAGTAAAATAAATCTGGCCAGGCAAATCTTAACATATATATTCATTCAGATTCAAAAACACACAAAAGTGAATCAAATTTCCAAACCAATTACTCAAGATTTACTTTACACATTTAAATCGGTATTACCGGATATCATTAAAAGCCGGCATGATCCCTTTCATAATAATATGACAAACATTTTGTTCCTACTGGCAACGCAGCTGTGTCCCATGCACCATATTGGATTTCAACTATTTAAAAAAAGTAACATTTTGCATTTAAAGTTAATCATATAACCATGGAAACACTTTCACTTCGAAAATATACATCATACGTGAGAAGTGAGAGCTTACCTTATGCAGACAGGTGTCCACCACTGAGTTACAGACCTTCTCCAGGTCGTCACACACCAGGAGTCGTGAGCGGACAAACTCACACAGCTCCTCGTTGGACATGACATCCCAGATTCCATCACACGCCAGCACCACAAACTCGTCTCCTTCGGCCGCTCGCTCCAACACACACACCTCGGGCTCAGGGCTCACCAGCTGCTCCGTGGGGCCCTTACCATCCACACATTTGTAGTCGTAGTCCCCCAGGGCCCGGGACACAGCCAGGGAGCCGTTTACCCTCTGGATCATGACTGAGCCGCCAGCGTTCTGGATGCGTTCCTTTTCACGGGGGTTGCAGGGCTTGTGGTCCTGGGTGGAGAAGCCCACCTTGGTGTCTCGACTCAGCACGGCCCGCGAGTCGCCGCAGTTAATGAAGTAGAGGTGGGTCGGGCTGACCAACACGCACACGGCCGTTGATCCACTGCGGTCCAGGCCCTGCCGCAGGTCAGAGAAGCTGCGCATGTACTCGTCAATGTTCAGGAAGCCCGAGCGGATGCCGTCCTTCACGCCCTCCACCGAGCCGGAGCCAGAACTGAAGTCGGCCCCTCCTGACAAGATGTGTTCCAGCAAGTGGCCGGAGCAGTAGTTGGCCACCCGGGAGCCTGCATGGCCATCGTAGACAGCAAAGAAGGACCAGTCGGTGAGTCCATGGGGAAGGCCCACCACAGCTGTGTGGGCGTCCTCCATCTCCACCCGCCAGCCCTGCATGGAGCTCAGGCCATAGCGCAGCCCATTGCCCTCACCGTGGGCACTATGCTTCTCCGTCTTCGGCTTGTCCAGGAATGCACCCATTGCTGCCTATAGCTGGAGATTAATCAAGGACAGAGAAGAGAGAGACACAGAATTACTATCACACCATCACAAGCAAGGACAAAGACAATCTCTCACCAAGTAAGACACTTTTATCCTGATGCACTGTTGTATATAAATATATTTCATACAGGATGACCAATAAATCGACAAAATTATTTTTAAAAAATATATATTATATAAAATCTGTGATGCGCAATAACGTTCAATACTGTGATGAGTTCTTATTTCTTTCTTTCCAATTTATTAGGTAGGTGGCTATCATTTAATTTCATTTATTGTATTTTTAAGGACACACACATTAATCAACATTTCTGTAAATGAGCCAGTGTCAGCCATCAGGCTCATTTTCAACTCTACTCATTTTTAACTGTCACACAAATCCCAAACATTGAAAAGCCTGTATCCACTGAATAAAGAAATGAAATAAATGATCTCAAACATGCGTATTTTATTGGCCAGAATGTCTGACTTTATTACTTGACTATTAAAAAAAATGCTGCAGTAAAACAAAGCTGAAATGATCACAGAAGGTGCTTGAGAATCTGTTGTACATGAATACTGTTTGCTGATAACAGCTTGAATAGATTTTTTGATAGATTTTTTTTTAATATGTCTGTTTAGAAATGAATGGGATATTGTTCTGATTCTAGCGTCAAATTGACAAAAATTATGTAGTGAAAGAAAATGAAGGTGATGACAGATTTTGGCCTCTCTCTTTCAACAAAGGAAAATGAAAAACAGAGACATATGAAGTTTTAAGCATAGATTATTAGATTAACTAAGTTTACGAGGGGTGAATGCACAATAAAGTCCCTGTTCCTGTGTGAGTGTCAAACGCCACAGACAGTACAGGACAGAAGCAGTGCGACCATAAGCGGCATCAAAACATAGAAGAGACTCTGGGCATATTTTTTTTATCACATGACTTTTTTGGTACAAACATTTAACCACCAGTGTGGCAGATACCCTTCTAAAATGTACTTGCCAAGAATATCTACTGCAGTCGGCGCTTGGGGGGTGTTCATTTCGGACCCTGCTGCACATGTAAATAACTCTTCTTATTGCACGTGTTCATGTAGCGATGACAATCCAACCATAAGAAACAATAAAACACAGTACAGAAAAGCTCAACTAGGCTTGGGGTCAAACACAAACACAACTTTGAAATGTTGCTTTTTGTGCAGGTGCAAATAATTGGCAAAAATGCCAAATATCAGCTCTAATAATTGGCCAGGCCAATAATCTGTCGACTTCTATTAGCCACTGCCATTAGTAGGGCGTCAGTTTCCAAAATTCAAGATTGATCAATTTATAATGATACGCTATGGCTTCAAAGGATTTCTAATCTGTAAAAAAGACATCAATCAGCCTTGATTTTGTCTGTTACTTTTTATCAATGGTTTACAACCCCAAATTCTTCCATACACTGTTTCTCAGATGCTTTGGTGTTGTTATTGTCCGCTCAGGATGGTTTCGCTCATCAGTGTCCACTATCTTCATTGCAATTCAACAAATTTACTCGATTAGGGTTGTTCACCGACACGTCAAGAGCACTCGGTCGCGAGGGCATGCAACAGGTCAAGCAAGATCACAAGAAAAGCTAGTTAAAACAATCTAATGGCTTAAAACAGTCTGCTGCGCTGAGAGACTTCAACTTTTAAATTCAGATAAGTCATTACAGGTCGATTGAAACCCTTGTCACTTTTTACTTTTTTTGTCACCGTCACCCTTGTTACTCTAAGAGTAGAAATAAAGACTCAGAGAACAAAGAAGTAAGCACAACCATAATACTGTCGATGGCGTAATTTTGGATGTATTTATGATCTATATAAATTGAAATAATAAGCAATCAAAACAAAATCAAGAATTTGACTATTTTCTTTACATATCTTTTTACAAGCTTCAGTTGCTCATCACAGCTCACCACAGTTTTTTAAGTTCAATGTTAAAACATTACAAATGTGATTACAGTTTATAATAATACTCTCGGTACAATGAATCCCTCAGTAAATCAGTAGTTTTTTCGGTGTCAGTAGTTCAGTAGGCTGCTTCATACTGTGATTACAGAGAGCTTTTAATTACTCAGTGGATGGTGAGAGCCAGAGATCCTAAAAACAAGACAAAGATAGCAGAGGAGGAACCACAGAGCCGAGGATTACACTGCAGCAGCAAAGCTTCTTTGAGCACACAGAGCCTCTTTCACTCTGAACACGAGGTAACTAACACTATTAGTTACCTTGTTGGCAGAATATAGAGTGTGACATTAGTGAATCAGCAGGGTGCGAAATTCTCACCTGCAAAGAGCTGAATGGGAGTTAATGTTCCTGGTGGTTGAGCGAGGTTGAACATTTTACTGGATGACACTGTGCTGTTTTGTTTTGTTGTAAGCTACAAGCTAACAGAGCTAATGGAGGTGTTTGGTTAAAAATGATCTTTCTTTGGGGACAGCTTTGGGATAAAAGGACGCAGTAAACTCACTGTCAACACATCGGGGAAAACCCTATTTTTTACCTGAAAATGCTGCAGTGTGAACAACAATTTAATAGTTAATGTTAGTTTATAGCAGTTTGGGGGGGGGGGGGTCATTTTTATTGATCAGAGTTTGACTTACATTGTGATTCATTCAAACTCTGATCAATAAAAATGAGTCCTGGGCAAAAGGCAAATTATAAAGCTATTGTGATGTGTTCAAATTTAATTTTGTAAAATGTCATTTTTGGCAAGAAACTTTAATCAATGCAGGTGTTTGAACAAGATTTTCACAGCAATATAAAATAGATATTAGAGAAGGAATTATGATATATCATTTAGAATAAAACAGCTTTAAAAGACATTTTTTAAAAATATGTTTTTATTCAAGGTTGTTCCATAAATTTGTATGGTTGAAAATCCGGGACAGTGTAACAAAGTTTAAGTTTAGGGAGTGCTATCACAGATTTTTTAACTCTAACACCACAAACACCATCGTGGGACTTTCACCCAAAGAATAGAGTTAAAGTACTTAAACCACCACTCAACAAAAGGGTCCCCCCTTTTAAATCAAAGGTAAGTTCCACAAATTAATACAGAAAGAAATTTACAAATATTAATGTGATTTTATTTTAGCAATGTTTAAAACACAATACTTTGTTAAATATTCTTTTAAAATATAAATATCAATATCTTTATGCAGAAAGATTCCTTTGTTTCATAAGGGGGAATAAATAGCAACAAAAACAAAATCAACAACAACAAAACCGTCACTATCAGCTATTAGCCACACTGTTATTTTTAATAGGGTTCGACTGAGTTTTTTTAGGGCTGATACCGATTATTAGTAGTTAATGAGACCAATAAACCAATATTTGGAACTGATATGCATCTATGTTAAAATAAAAATCTTTCGGTCAATACTTAGAATTTGAAAAATAACAAATAATTTCTTTAGCACACATTTGATCAAAACTGAAACTTTCAACATCATATACAGCAAGTTCCCTTTTTTTCATAAAGTCAAGTGAAAATTTCAATTAAAAAATGACTAAATAAAAACAGCTCCCCGAAGTTTTACAAAGTAAAAGCTGCTCCCATGCTGACACTTTCTTTACACTTTTTAATAAATAGATTTTTATTGGCAATAATTAAAATAAAATGTCGATACAAATAATCTGCAAAATGCCAAATATCGGCCCCAATAATAAACCAGGCCGACCCCTAATTTTTTATATCTTCAACGGCCTATAATTTTACAATCATCTTGTCAATGCAATATTTCTGCGTGTCAAATTCAATATGAAAAAAAACGTGGTAACACTTAAAATGAGGCACAGACTTTTGCAATTCCTCTAATATGGAAAAGTTTATCAAATTGTATGTAAAAAGTAATGCACATGAAATCATGTGATCACTATCAGCCCTAACAAACCTGAATGAAGCTGTGATACTTAAAGGGAAATTCAAAATAAGAATATTTTGCCCAATTCAACCACAGGAAAAAAAGGCTTTAAAAAATGTGACATTTTTGTTTGTATCTACTAACTGTACCTGAAGACACAAGCACCACTTCATGCTTAACCACCTTTCACCATATCTTTGGCATTTTTGCCCTGCGCTATATTTTCCCATCATACTAATCAATTCTGACCTAAATGTCAACAACCGCTGCTGTATGGAGCTACTTACAGTATTGTTCGGCTGATGTAGCACTCATGAGATCTTGAAATCAATATAAAGCGATAAAAATCGAAAGCTCCCTGAGCACGGATTTTTTTTCAACATATTGATTTCTCGCTCTGCATTTACCTCCCACATGAGCACACACACGGCATGACAGGCATGTGCCCAAAAAAGGCTGGTACATGCGAGGAGTGACTACAGCTGGTTTCAGAGGAACGTGTATGAGTGTGAGTTTGTGCGTGCTCTGCGCATGTGTGCAGTGTCATGGTCTATGTGCGAGAAAAAGACGCGCTATAAATACGCCAGGTCGGTTTAGATTTCATGTCCAGGGTGGGGCAGTGGGCCACGCCATTCACATTTCTACTGCTTTTCTGCTACATGATTGTATCAACAGGATTCCCTCCATCCAGCTCTCACCACCAGTTACCGCCACTGATGAGGAGCATGTATGTTCATGTATGGTAAGAAAAGTGTGTTCACATGTGTGTGTGAGAGAAAGAGAAATCTGTTATGTTCACCAGCAGTGATTCTCTCTAAAAATAAAACAAACACACTGCCATCGCCTAGCAACCACCCACCCTGCAGGGCAAACATCCAGGCTAAGCTTCATTCAGCGACATCCCCCTCTCTATGTCTCTCTCTCACTCACTCTTACACACACACACACACACACACACACACACACACACACACACACACACACACACACACACACACACACACACACACACACACAGCCGCCTGGTAGAGAGAGGAAAGGGGAGTTGCATCATCCATCCATTAAAGCAGTCGCAGCAGCCAGACCCTGAAAGGAGACATGCAGACTGCAAGAACACATGCAGGTACTATGAGATTTCTCTGGCTAACAATGCTACAATAGACTGCTGGCAAAAAAAACATACACACAGAAACCCCCAGAAAATATCTCCATTGAGACATCAGACTGAAACCAGGAACCACTTAACCCCCTCAAAACTGCTGTCACCCGTGCTGTAACCACAGGTCGAAACCAACACCCCCTCATGCTAAGACGCACATGTCTGCCAAAAACCACTGGCTACGAAGAGGGAAGTGGAAGGTCGGGGATTACATAATGCTGCAGAGAGCCTGAGTGCTGCTCTGAGAGCAGCCACACTCGCACAAAACAGTTAACGCTATCCTGGAAGTGAGGTTAACACACAGCTTCTAGCACGACCCATTTGTCAATACATATGTTGTTATACGTTTGGACTCACCCTGTCGGTTCATGCCTGATTCTCCAGATGATATGATGATTACGGATCATTTGATTTTGTTTTACAGTTTGAGCATCACACTGGAACTTTAAATGGTGCATTTCTTCTGATTAAAAGGCAAGAAATTACGGACTTAGATTTTTTTTTGTAATCATAAACTAGCAAGTCATTTCTATGGGTTTAATTACCCACTTTTACATAGGAACGGACTAACAAGGAAATACTTCTTGTAATATATATAGACTACCTGTGTAAATACAAGGCTGGTAAAAAAAAAATGAATAAATTAAGGCTTAATTCCAAGGCTCTATGTAGGAATAACTTGAAATCAAAAGGAGCACACAGGACATGAATGATCACACAATATGAACCTTCAGGACACACAAATAATATTGTGCAGCTCCAGCTAGAGACCCAACTAGTGGCTTAAAAACCCCAAAACTTGGCTGAACCTGTGCCTCCACTTAAAATTAGACTCATAGAGAGTGAATTAATGAAGCATTCAGGTTGCCCATCTCAACCTTTTAGCTGAAAATTGTTTAAATGTATCAACCTGATGCTCATATCAACAAAGTGGTAAAGTCCTATGATACTGAAGTCAGCATTTCACCGTAACATATGATAGACAACATGTACCAAGTTAATCCAAGTATCCGTAACATTTTTCTGCAGCATGCTGTGATTATCAACAGCGGCTGAAAACCACATGAAGGAAACTGCCTGATAAATATGACACGATCATGTGATATTTCCCCATACTAACGAAGTGAGGCGGACCACATGAATGCACCATTAAACCAATCAACCCTGAGTGGATTGTAGGGTAGTGAGCGAGGATACACCGGGTCACATTTCACAGCCGCATTTGGAGAAGCCTCTGGAGTGGGACAGCCTCGTCGAACTTCAGTGACGTATTCAGTCTTGAAATACGGACTTTGGAGCAGGCGATGCTGAATTGAGACACGGCTCATGTTGTGTAATTGGTCCCCTGTGTAACAGTAATGACTTCTAGAGCCACACCTTCCTGCTGTGTCTATTCACACGCCTGAAATTCATTAGTGCTACATATTTAACGCTGTCTTTTTTCTTAACGGCTGAAACCACATTAACCTACGCTCTGACCTTGCCTCCATTTTTACTCTTCCTTTATTACACACAAAACAAAAGGTGCACACATGCAGCACTTCAACACTATATTAACTGTCGATTTCTACATTTCTTTGTGCACTAATCTGCTGCAGACTGGTACTTCCAAGGTTGAAAATACAACTCTTGGATCATACAAGTCAATGGAAACCACCCCTGAACATTTGCTCTGATGCATTTGTCTATAAATGTTTTTACTTCATGACAGTCAAATAACAGCAAAGGCTGTAAAACATAAAGCTTGTGAATAAAAAGAGACACTTGGCAGGTGCAACGGGATTATAAAAACTAGGCTGATATCTCTGGAATCCTTAGAGACAAAAGCATCAAAGTGCACAACATCGAGACAAGGACCTACACTTACAACCACCATTACATTTAATACCCTTTTTTACCACCACAATTAGTGCATAAATGCAGGTTTTTTAAAACTGGGAATTGGGGCTGGGCAATATAAAGATATTACATCGTATCGAGATATGAGACTTTGTATCATCTTGCATATTGGATATTGTTATATTGTGATATGGAATTAAATGGTGTTTTTTTCCTGATTTTAAAGGTAAAGTAACAGTACAGTGATGTACTTTAGTCAACTTATCAGACAGTTCTACTAATTTTAATACTTGCCTTTATTCATTTAATCATTATATCTACTTTACTAATGATTATTGATCAAAAATGGAATTTTGTCAATATTTTTTCAAAGGACCAACAGTCATTCCTACAGTACTATCACATCAAACAGGGAATTTGGCAAAAAAAAATAAAAGTAATGTTCACTTCTCTCTCCCTTTTCAAGCATTATGTCATAAAGTGTGTCACTCGCAAGTATGAAAACTCTGTTTTGGCTTATTCTTACATCTGTTTTCCTCATTAAACAGAAAAATATAACTGTGTATTAATCCAAGTTTCTCTTTTTCACAGAACTAGGACTGGAGTTAGATTAACTGCCTTGTTACCTCAATGTAAAAACAAACCACTTAATTCAGACTTGAGAGAAGCTCACCAAAGCTGTCTTAGTTGGTCTTGCTGATCATCTAGTTAGTTAGTTTACTCTTCCAACAAACACTAGCTCTGGTTTGGTAAAAACAACCCTGTAATTCACCAAGTTAGATGTGAAAATATGCTGATCTGCACACTGTTTATCCTCGCCGTCTCTGCCTGCGGCTCTCACTCGTTCTTCAAAGGCAGCTGCAGTAACGTTTCATCATGTTTCCACAAACATGTAATTAATGGCAACAAAAGGAACAGGGAAGTACAGCTAGGGTGATAATTTCAAAATAACTGATAACTCTGACCAT
Organism: Plectropomus leopardus; assembly: GCF_008729295.1. NCBI lineage: Eukaryota > Metazoa > Chordata > Actinopteri > Perciformes > Serranidae > Plectropomus > Plectropomus leopardus. The sequence goes on from NC_056481.1 coordinate 8,594,660, forward strand.
CCTGTTACATGGATATATACGTTCTACTCTCATTCTGTTTCTATGATCTGGACACTTCATTCAAGAAGAAGCAAAGCTCAGCCACAGTCCTGGCAGCAGTTTCCTAAAATCTACTTTAGATCAAGATCACCTTCCTTCATCAGCGACTAACAAACTAAATCAAAGATTATCTGGATACTAAGATAAGATCAAGAAAACCAGCCAGGTCTGTTTCTCATCACAAAGTGTAAAAAGTATTATTAAAACGCTGCTATACACATGCATTGATGGCAACTACATTATTAGGTGTGCAACTAGCCATAATTTTCATTATTGATTCATCTTCATCATTACTTGTTTTGGTAACAAAATGTCAGCAAATTGTTAAGAATGCCTGATACAAGTTTCTTAGAGGAAAATATTCAAATTTGAGAGGCTGGAAGCTGTGAATTTAATTGTAAAATGTAGATTTTCCATCCATCATCTTTTGCCTTATTTTGTCTTGATGCAAACACAAATTAATTTTGTTCAAATGTATACAAATATTATGATTTAAATATGAAGCTATAGCAAAGAATTGGCAGTTATAAAGAGCATCACCAGGAAGTTAAAGCAAACCCCACATTTATTCTTGTTTTGGGACCAGATTTGTCCACCCTTCGTTTTGCCTCAAATTATTTGCAGATTTTCTGCAATGTATCCGCGATTTTTGTTGCTTCCTCTTGGATGTGTGCCACTTACAACAGTCTGATCGCTACCTTTTCATAATGTCACAACCTTAGCTGTGCCCAGGAAACTCCTGAACACAGAAACACATTTAAAAAGATAAAAATACAGGTGGAGGGCAGAGTCTGTGCAGATATATACACCACAAAACACTTCCAGTGGGTAGTAAGTGATGACTAAGAGGGAATACTTTTATACAAGTCTATATTGTTTCTAAGGAAAATCTTGCATTGTATATTAAATCGAATATCACAATATTTTTGACCAAATACCTCGACATTTAGACAGTATTGTAGGGTTGCAGCTTTAACAGAAATCTACAAAATTAGATTTATGACTAATAATCATTAGTAGTGTGGATATTATGACCAAGTGTGTTAAGTCAAATAGAGCAGCTATAACGGTCTATTAAGTTTGGAAAATGTATCACTTGCCTGTAGTGCAGCCTCTAAAACCAGGAAAACAAAACACTTAGCATGATAGTACAATATCCAAAATCCAAAACCATATCTAGTTTCATGTTGCAGTATCAATATATCGATAAATTGCCCACTTCTCATATGAGCATTGAAATAAATATATGCAATAAACCCCAATGCAATCACTTATAGTCCAATATTTAATCAATAAAATCAGTACAAAAAAATCTGCATGTTTTGATGGTAAATGGCTAAAAATGTCACATGTGGATGTGCTAATGATGTGCACTCCAGGGAGCTTCAGTGTCTTTCTTTATGTTGTTTATTGCTAACTTCTATTGCTCCAGCACTTGCTAGTTTTTGGATGTACACTACTACTAACCTATATTGTGTCAACAGTAAATGTTGCATTCATGTTGACAACAGTGCTTTTTATCCAAACTGTTGAATGACCTTCATAAGCAACTGAGAAAGCTGCAGTTGAACTGAATTAATTCGCTGAAAATTCTTAAACAGGCTTATTATTCCCTATCATGGAAGACCAATGTGGGAATTTACGTTTCTTTAAAACGCCTTGTGACCCCATTTCCATCATGACAGGCCAAAGCCTTTAAGATCAGTCAAACTCTAAAATAAGCTTGTTGACTGTCTCAATCTCCCACTGACACTGCCTGTCATCTGCTCCTCAGCCTTTACACAGTGACTGCTGACTCAGATAAGATTATCAGCTATTGAACTTCTCCTGCGTGTGGCTGACAGGCCACAAGCCCAGCACCAAGTGATGTCATATACTGGTCACCTGTGCACCTTATCGCAATCTGATATACTGGAGAAGGTGAGCAGGGTGGCTGCCAGGCTGCATTTCAACTCTGCACAATACAAAATTATTGATGAAATATATCATATAAGCCTCGGCTTAGATGACAAAGCTCTGCAGTACGGGAGGGTAATTTGAAATGGCTTAATCATCTAAGATCATGTAAAATTCTAAAATTGTAAACGTAATTAAAAGAGATGGCAAAGTTGATCGGCTCGCACGCACTGGGCTCCTCACATGGTAAGTCAAGAGCTTCACTTTTAACATATCTTAGCAAACTTTTTTTAGCAGTGAGAATCAAGAGGCCATAAGATTACTCTCTGCATTGCTACACGGGTGCCTGCTTATTGATAAAGTCAGAGAAGAATTTCTCATTTTGAAAGCGCAGGGGAAACCCTTGAAACTCTTAAACCCCCATCAAATGTTGAAAAACAACCCTTTTGGGGGTTGAACACACGAAAGACAATGAACATGTTATATTATCATAAAAGTATCTTATTACTTTACCAACAGAAATGGGAAGTGTATGGTATTTCTGGACGGTTTTCTGGGCGAGTTTGTGCTTCTCAATCTGCATGCAGAGATTCCATTTTTAAATCATTTAATATAAAATAGATGTTACTAATTATTTTGGGATTTTACCATTCAATGTCAGAAAAAAATAAATTCATGAAATCCTACTTCCCATGTCTGAGCATTTTTATATACATACATACAACAGTCTTCAAGTATGACGTGCTCATGTAGGCCTGTGCTGCTGTACATCTAAAGCAAAGTCAGGAATTACCAACCCCGCCCATGTAAAAGGGCTAAAAACTTTAGTATTTTTCAACCAAGACCCTATTTTCCAACATTTTTTAGTTAAATCAGCTAATGGGAGGAACAATTTTTAAAACTGGTCCAGTATTGAAAGAGACTGCTGCAGCTAGCAGCAGTGAAACAGGCTGCGATGTAAAAACTCAAGGGATTTGTGCTTGTTTTTGCCACTGACAGGCTCAGATTATTTTTGTAAGTGTCTGACAACCTTATGGCAAGGACTGTGCGGAGACAGACCATTTTGTTAAAGAGAAAGATCCTTTGTATTTAACCAGAAACTATCGCTATCTCAAAACCCACCAAACTACATTTACATAAGGTATAATTGAATCAGCGTAAAATACATTTAATTTAAAGTCAACGGAAACTAAATAAAAGTCACAAACGGTGTTTCAGTTTGTCTTTCCACCGTTCCAGCAATCTCCAGCTCTGAACGGTTGAAATAGCTTGCTTCATCCAGTAAGATGTGACAATGTGCATGCTCTCTGCACACTAAAACTCCTGTTTATTTAAATGTAGTCTGGTGGGTTCAGCGAAAGTGCTCTGTGGACTGTTTCTGGTTAAAAAAGAAAGGATCTTACTCTTACTCAAAAGGTCTTTCTCTGCAGGGGTCCTTTCCATAATGTTGTCAGACATTTAGGATACCAATCTGAGCCTGTCAATCGCAAAAACAATCAGTTTAGTGGACGTAAATTGACGATGCACAAATGCCCCATGTGATTACAATAAAGCCTGTTTAGTGACCGCCAGCTGCAGAGCTCTCGCTCAGTACTGGACCAGTTTCTCAACAGTTGGTCCGATTAGTCACTGATATACAAAATCATGGGAAAATGGGGCCCAAGTTGAAAAATACCACCATTAATAGAGGGCAAACCCTGCTGCCCTGTGCCTATGGACCTGCCCCTCCCTAATAATTCCTAGAATATGTGCCATAATAGAAAATATTACAAAGACATAAACACATATAGCAGCTGACTCTGCGTACCATCACTTGATTGATGGTGCAGCAGATTCAAGCGCTATATATGTTTATGTCAACTGAGGCATTAATCACAAACTTGGGACTGTGCAGCTGCCACTTGACCGGCTAACAAGCAAAACAATGAACACAGTTTAAACTATTCATTTAATATTAATCATAATACAGAGGACCATCTCTTTAGAACAACCTATTTCGTTCACTAAAATCAATATAAATATGATCTTTATTTAAAAAAAACCTGAAGAGGACTTTAATTTGCAAAGACTTTTAGCACATCATTGATTCATCTGTAATGCGTTTCGCTTAGTAAATACAAACTTTTGTCCTGTTTTTTTATTAATGATTATAGTTATTTTACAAGGGACGTATCTCCATGAGCCTTTTTGGGCTTCTAACCTCTCTTGTACTTTTCCTGTCTTTTCCACACATGTGTATGAGCAAAATAAACCTAAACTGAACAGCTGTAGCTTATTATTTATTTATATGTTTAGTTTGACTTTCAATATCTAATCATTGTGAATAACTTGCCATGCAAGGGCCGAGGCCAGAGTCGAACCCGCGACCATTGCAGCGAGGACACAACCCCCGTACATGGGGCGCCACTCCACCTACTGAGCCACCAGGCGCCCCTACTTAACTGTTATTTTGACCATTTTTCAGCTGCACAATGTCTACTGAACATCATAGAAAATTGTTATGCTATCTATTGTTATATACATTAGTATATAAATCAATATTGTATATTTTAGGTAAATAGAGCAGCAGAGAATAGGTGAAGTGTTGGGAGGAACATGACTGGCTATAAACACCTTACAAGCTTGTGAATAACATAAGGGTTATCTGTTTAGATTATATTTCATGTGTACTGACTGATTTCACAGGCCTCAACAAAGATACTAGACCTAAAAACGGGGGGTTGTGGGTTTAATCACCTTCTAAGGTCACCACACAAACAACACAACATACAGTTGCTATCCAACTGGCATTGCACGCATTTTTGTTTGTTACATATTGATGGTTAATTCTGGACATTATTACGGCTACACAGCTACTTATGTAAATTAAGTTGATAGAACCAATAGCAGTTTGTGGCTGTGTGCTTGTTTAAATAAATTTAAATGTTTTTTATTGTCTCTTTATGGTCATTTTATGCCTTTTTGTAGTTGTTTTGTGTCTCTTACTGGTCATTTTGAGTGTCAGTGTAGTTACTTTGCGTCTCTTTGTTGAAGTCAAAACACAATATACAGTAGCTATCCAACAGACATTGCATGTATTTTTGTTGGACACATAAGACAGTTAATTCTAGACATTAATATCGCTATATAGCTATTTATTTAAATTAAGTTGATGGAACTAGTAGCAGTTTGTGGCCGTGTGTTTGTTTAAATATCTTAGAAATACCAATATACTGCCAAGCTAACATCGCATAGCTAACCATTAACATCCATTTGATAAAGTCAGCTGAGCTGTAATTAGCTAGTTATGCTCGTGTAGCCTATGCCATGCTAGATTAGCTCGCTTGGGGCCAGACTAAGCACTGGAGGTGAACAAGTCCTCTCACTGTTAACAATATTATTACTTTAAATTTGCTTTATTCAGAATTGTCAACATTGGTGGTGGCTAAGTTACTTTGAAACTTCGGATGATGGCTCGGGTTTTATTTTGACAATAGCTCATTTGCACAACTGCACAACAAAATTTATGTTGCATCAACCAAGTGACTGTTTTTGGAAATGTGTGTCTGTGTTAAATACCAATCCACTGACCATATGCTGAACTCCATTATACTTAACACTGATAGTAAATAACTTCACTATCATTTTGACAGTTTTTAGCTCCACAATACCAATTGAGCATCAGAAAATAAGGTTATGCTGTTTATAGTTATGGACTGAAGCTTTTGATTTAATAGTAATAATATATATATATATATTGGGTAAATATTGGGACACAGAAAATACGTTTGGTGTTGGGAGGAGCTGTGCTGTTAATGCAGCAAAACATGACTGGTAATAAACACCTTACCAGCTTGTGACCGGCGTTAAGTGTTATCTGTTCAGATAACATTTCACGTGTGCTGACTGATTTTATTGGCTTCAACAGCGATACTAAATGTGAAGCGGGAGGTTGCAGGTTTCGCACATCCCTGCACAAAAACTGTACAGCTTTCTTATTCTGATACAGCTACATTGTACATATTTGTCATGTTATCATAGTTTTTTTAAAGCACATTTTCCTGTATTTTTTTTTTCAATTTTATATCCAAGTTCTTAAATGTTGCACTACTTTGACTTAATTTTCTCATTTTTCTCATTTGTCAAATTATTCTTATTTTAATTCCTCTTAATATGTTTACTGAATGTTTAATGTTTGCACACAAAAAAAAGTAAATTGTAAAAACCCTGTTGTTTAATAAATCCCTTTCTCATTCTGATTCCCCTCTAAGGTCACTACACAAACACAACACAAGATACAATAGCTACTCAACTGGCATTGCAAGCATTTTTGTTTGATACATATTGATGGTTTATTCTGGCAATTAAAATGGCTACACAGCTACTTATTAAAATTTAGTTAATAGGACCAATGGCAGTTTGTGGCTTGTTTAAATATTTGTTAGAAATACCACTACACTGCCAAGCTAACATCACATAACCACTGACACCCATATGACAAAGTCCGCTAAGCTGTCATTAGCTAGTTATAGCTAGTGTAGCCATGCTAGATTAGCTCGCTTGGGACCAGACTAAGCACTGGAGGCTACCGAGTCCTTTCGCTGTAAATATGATTAATAATAATAACTAAATATTTCAAAATTTGCTTCATTCATTACTGCTAACGGTAGCTAAGTTACTTTGAAACTTTAGATGGTGCCTCAGGTTTTATTTTCACAATGGTCCGTTTGAACGCTACCGTTATTGCACAACACAATTTATGTTGCACGAACCGAGTGACTGTTTTTGGAAATGCGTTTCTGTGTTAAATACCAATCCACTGACCACATGGTGAACTCCATTACACTTAACACTGCTCCCCTCTTACGAAAAGGCCTGGTTTGCTGGTGTGTTATGAGCTAACGTTAGCTAGCTTGCTAACGTTAACTTCACAGTTAGCTGTCGTTGGTGCCAATTCCCCCCAGCTTGTCAAACTCAAGCTAATGACGTTAGCGCACATACTAGCATGCTACTTACGTTTTCCTGCTGTTGCGAATGTAGATCCAATCTTGATTATCTGCCGGATTCTCCTTTTGTGTGAAGATATGTCGGTAACCTAGCTATCTACGGAGCTAATGTTAGCTGGCTAGCTATGTTTTGTTTCCTTATTTGACAAAAATAATCGAGATTGGCCTCAGATGAGCGGCGATAATTCCTTTCTCGGTGGTTCCCTGCTTGGACAGCGTTGATTTTTACGCATGTTTGACGCCAGTTCTGTCTCTCACATAAAACGAAGACTATTCCGATCGCTCCAAAACAAATATGGACACTGAGAATTGGTTATATTATACAACACTGACAAATCTAGCACTTTCTTCAATTGAAAGGCCAGAGCTATCCTTCGACTTTGGGTGCTGAACAAGAGGAGGTGTTATTTTTGGCATATGCGCGCTGATTGGTTACAACGTCGAGGCGAAACGTCAGCTAATAGGCTGCTTCTTCCGTCAATCAGCTCTGCCCCTATCCGAAACTGTATTCTCATTGGTCCATTGCCGAAGTTCTATGATGCACTGGAGCTGTAGAATACACTCGTAGCTGATTTTGGCGTACACCGAAGCCAGCCTGGATGGGCGGGGTCAGACTTAAAATATAAACATTCAACGCCGCTGCGGAAGTCGATTGGCCGACACCCTGGATGACGAGCCTCAAAATATGAATAAAATCAAAATTGGTACACATACATTTAAATATTTGTTGTCTTAATGCACTATATGTTTGTAAATGACCGAACACATGAGTACCCCGGAATCAATAACAAGCGCAACCTTATTCAAGTACAGCATGGATACTACACGGGGTTTTTAGTGGGTCTCCAGCAGAAGGAAGATTAATTTTCATTTTACTGTAATTAACTAGACTTTATGCTATTTTAAGAAATTAAACATTATTAAGATAATAGATGAGATAAAACTTTATTTTGTTTACTTTTATTTTATTTATCTATTAATTCATTCATGTATTTGATTTTATTTTTATTTATTTTATTTTTTTTAACATACACTTTGTGTGGGATAAACTGCATCATTATACATTAACCTGTGGTGTTACTGTCAGTACAAACTCTAGTTGGTCATACAGTTAAAACTATGGTGGAAAGCCGAAACAAGGAGGAGCTCAATCCAGCCACAACACACATTTGCAATAATTACAAACTGACAGGGTAACCCAGGTTGGATTACTAATGGGCCCAATGAGGAACTTCCCTCTAGGGGAAGTGTGAACAGGTTCAGCGTAAAAAAAAAAATGTAAATTTCAAAGAGAAAATGGGAGGAACGGAGGGGGGGGGCAACAGTTCAGTTTTGCCCCGGAGCCACCCAGCAGGTTAATCTAGCCATGACTGTACCTGCAGCAGACAGTTCAGTTTGAGTCATTCATAAATGCAATACACATTTTTTCTCTCTCTTCTTTGGCGTCATACAGCAGATTGTCTGTGTTGGAGGAGAAATAGGAAACAATAAAGAAGTTTTTCATGATACTGAATCCCAAAATGGGTCAAGGATCTACAGTAAGTCTAATGATTCTCCACCTGACATAGCCTAACCCTGAGTAATAAGATTTAATCATACTATACAGCAGATATGGATAAAGATAAACATATATATATAACTTTTACTGACCTGAGTGTTTTTATGTATATGTCTAATTTTTTTACAATTATTTGTCCTCCCTATATATAGCACTATAATTTTAGAACTCGTGTGTTTTGTGTGTACTTTTTTTTTTTTTATCAACCTCTTGGCAGTTTTTATATACTAAGCACTCCAAATATAATTTCCTGTTTTTATTTTTAGCATTAAGTCATGCTATCTATTTCATTTGATCAGCAATTATCTTAAGATCCTTTCCATTATTAACTGTTATTAATTCAATCTGCTCTTTTTGAAGTAAATTACATCTCTTTGTAGTCATTTTGTGTCTTTTTGTAGTTGCTTTTTTTCTCTCTAAGTGGTCATTTTGAGTCTCTTTGTAGTCACTTTGCATCTCTTTATGGTCATTTTATGTCTATTTGTTGTTGCTTCATGTCCCTTTGTAGTTATTTTGAATCCCTTCCTAAGCTGTTTACATCTCTTTTTAGACATGGCATTTGCCTTTATGGTTGTTTTGCACTTTTTTGTAGTCTTTGTGAGTCTGTTTGTGGCTGTTTTGCATCTCTTGGCAGTCATTTTGTGGCTGTTTGTGGTCATTGTGAGTTTTTTCTATGTCAGTGCATGTCTCTCCAGGTGACATTTTCCTTTTGGAGGTCAGAGTTTGTCCTGTACACCTGTTCAGTAATTCATCCACGTGTACAGACGAGTGCAACACATGAAGACGACAGCTACATGCAGAAGACAAAGACTTCTCATAGAAATACCAGGGAGGCGCTGTGATGCAGCAGGAGGAGGCTATGACCTTCACATAAGGCCTTTCAGAACAGGTATAAACACTTAAGCCAATAGATAGTGTAGTTCTTTTTAAATATACTAAACCATTTACTCTGCACTATAAGCGCTTTATTTAAAAAAAAAAACAGCAAAAATATTACACACGGGTAGATTTCTAAAGAAGCCTGGACCCACTCTTGCGTTATCAGAGTACAAGAGTATAAATACAGACGTGGTTTCATTCATTCAAATAACACAAACGTGTAAAGAAATAAAATGTAGGCTGGAGTGAATAAAAATGGGATGGGGAGATTAAAGCACAAACATGAGTGTAAGTGTGTGTATAAAGATGTTTAGTTAGATAGCGTATCCGAGTTATGATGTGTGTGTGTGTGTGTGTGTGTGTGTGTGTGTGTGTGTGAAGGGAAAGCGGGTTTATCCGTTGTCATTTTGTGTTTCTCCCTCAGGATTAGACTTGTGTCTTATTAATGAAAAACTCATCAGATATCAGAGCAGTTCCCCAAGGAACCAAGCAGGGTTATGAGACACAGGTCAGATTAAGACCTCTTTAAATACCGTGTGTGTGTGTGTGTGTGTGTGTGTGTGTGAGCATGTTACAGACGGATAGAGAGTGTGAGTGAGCAGCGGAGTGGTATTTAATTTTCCAAGATGGGGGATTATCAGTGGCAGAATTTGATCATTCTGCTCTGATAAGGATGTTCAATCACAGCTTATCCCAAATATTAAACTCTCAGTCTTTTGTCCCCTTTCCCCCCAATCCCTCACACACACACACACACACACACACACACACACACGTTTCCACACGTACAGACTCCAACTGCCGAGCTTCTCATTGAATAAAGTGGCCTGCTGAGCCGACTGTCAGGGTGGTGTGTGTGATTGTTCAGCCACCTGGTCACCTCGGGGGACGGATGGGTGAGGAAGGGGGGAGGCGTGAGAGGAGGGAGGAGGAGGAGGAGGGTGTAGGGTGGGCTGTTGGGGCAATGCGAGGCTTTAGCGTCTTATAGAGGCAGCTGAGGAGACTAAATTAAAAAACTGTTTCGTCTAATCCGGAACACCAAGAACAAGTGGCACACACTCCAAAATCTGATCCCTCGTGTTTACATGGATCTGGATGAGCTTAAAACACACACACACACACACACATACACAGTGCAGCATTTCCTCAAATAATATGCACACACACACACATGTTCCCTGCTGCTAAATACTCTGTGATTGTGTCCCCGGCCCGCCGGATAGAGGGAGGGAGGGAGGGCAGGGGGTGACGGGAGGTACGAGGCCCTGATCTGCACTCTCATTTTCAGCCCGGAGAATCTGCACCCGGGACATCTGGGTCACATCATTACTGCAATCTTCTGCTTGTTCATTCCCAGCTTTAGAGGGCTTAGAGTGACAGAGCTGTACTCAAACACGTTCACACAAAGCACACACACGTCCGAGGATACACATACAACATGTAAGGTGACATGTTCTGTGAAATAAATCATGTTTTTTAAAAAAAAAATTAAAAAATAGGTCGACGGTTTGGGTCTTCAGTAACACAGTTGTTAAAATGCAGTGAGTGTGCACATGCTGTGTTAAGTTCCAATCACATGAAAATATTACAGCTCAGAGGTAGAGCGGGTCGTCCGCTAACCAAAAGATCAATGGTTTGATCCCTAGCTCCTCCAGGCGACATATTGAAGTATCCTTTGGCACAATACTGAAACCCAAATTGCTCCCGATGCTCTTATATATATATATGATGCACATATATGGTGCCTTGGTGACCGCTCTGTGAATGTGTGGAAGCACTTTGAGTTATAAAAAAAAGATTAGAGGACCGCTATACAAGTGCAGTCCATTTACCATTTCCTTTTCTTTACATAACTTTTTTGTGAACATCTACCTGGTCTTTATATCGGCCTATATGTATATATATTTTTAGACAATTATATAAGAGTTTTTTTTATCAATGATAAGAGACTGTATGCACTGATTGACAGTTTCATGGGGAACCTCACCTGTCAAGACCCTTAAAGGTTTTCTAAGTTTCCCCCTGCATGTCTCCTTTTATTGAAATGTAAACCATTGCTGTTTTTTTTTTTAATATGTGCTAAATAAATCTAAATTAAATCATTTACACTTATAAAGAAAGGTCCCAAAAGGGTTCATCCTGAGGGCTGAGGTTGTACCGAGAAACTTTTGCTTTTTGAAAAAAAGGTTCCTAAAGGGTTCTTTGTAAGAGCATTTTTTTAAGAAGTCGAGATATTCAGACCTCCTACTAGAAAAAGTACAAAGGAAACGACTCAAAGTCGGAGTTCCTACTTGTGAACTCGGGAAAATCCACGAACCCCGACTTTAGCGGCCTGACATCACACAACAACGGCAGCATCCATGGAGGCCACAGTGGCGCGAATTGCAAAATAAATCAACTAAAAGGTGACTTAAAGTATATGGGCATGTTTTTAATTAAATAGAACATCTACTATCATATAGTAAAACCTGCTCTGCATGTAAATTGATGTCAAAATATATCGACTGTTATTAAACAGCTGGTCACGATAAACAATCTGATCAGGAGAAAACATACCTCAAAGCTTGTTGCACACCGTTTCACACAGTTTTGAGGAACACTTCATTCAACCTGGAAACATCATTTTCAGACTGAACGTGCAGCTTATTCCTCCTAAAATGGGGTTTAGGAAAAAAACTGATCAGATTTTTGTAATCTCCAAATAAGAAACTGTTTTATTTTTCAGAAATAAAGCATAAACTATTGAGAGCAGAAACATTTTCCTCTGGGACATCTCTTATTTACATTAAACACAGTTTAAGAAACAAATTATGCATTTAAACAAGATAACAGACTGAAATTTACCCTGCGCTTCCTGCTTTCCTCATGGTTGTAAGAGGGGGGCGTGGCTCTACTGCAGGCACCTTTGGATGATGTGGCACATGGTGATTGGCTTATAGACATCACATCAATTAAGTCTGTGCATTTGCTTTTAGTCAGTTGACAGTGGTCACAGATCTAGGCGTCCTAGAAAAGCTAGCTTCATTGGACGAAGAATCTGAACAGCTTAATTTATTACTGTATTGCATTTTATGGTGCTTTGGACCTTCAGGATGTGAGTCCTTAACCCTTTGAAACCTGAGAAAATTGGCTTTATTTCTAAAAAAAAAAAAAAAAAAAAAAAAAAAAATGAAAATTATGAAATGTGGGAAGAAGGCAATGAGCAACTTTTGAAAAATGAATGTAAAATTAGTTTGGAGATTATTAAAAAGTACAAGAAAATTACATGAAAATGTACACACACAGAAAAAAACCTGAAAAAAACTAGTAAAAAACAAGGACAAAAACCTGGAAAGAAAGACAATTACAGTAATTCTGGAACATCCTTTTACATACATAATTATGTATGTTATATATATTAGATAACATACATTTATATGTTAAGTATATTATATATAACATACATGATTATATTTGTTTTGGGGGAGAATCTAAAGCAATTTATTCAGGGTTCAAGGCTTAAATACCTGTGAAAACACCTTTAAAAGCAGCTCAAGGAAAGTGATGTTGACACAGGTTTTCAAGGGGTTCATTGAATTGAGCTGAATTAAATTGAACTGTATTGAATTGACGGTGGCTCTATGCTGAAGTAAAACACTGTAACTCTAAATAGTTCAATTGAAAATGTCATGAAATAAATTTGTGAATGTAAACAAATAACCTGTAATTAACAATTTACCTGTAAAAGTGTTCCTCGAGGAACATAGTTTTTAAAAAAAGGAGCAACAGAGGTTTTGCACTCTTTATGGTGAAGTCGCACCGCCCTCTAGTGGTGAAAAGCTGGTTTTACAACAGAGTAGCAGTTCATGCTGTGGACCGACAGGTGGCGCTGTTGAGCGGCACACCTGAGCAGATGCAGAAAGACGGACCAGAGCAGCTACAGTTTATATGAAATGCAAAGAAAATATTTTTTTGCTGTGCTGTCTAATATGAAAACTCCAAGATGGTTAAGATGCAGTTTATAATGATTATCAATCAGTAAGTATTCTTACATTTGGATTTGTTACTCGCCACAAACATTTTACCTCATTTTATTTATCCATCATTTAGTTTGTTTTTGGCAAAATTAATACACACTTCTGATGTTACAAATGATTAAATCTACCACTGAACTGAATATGTCCTGTTACTTTATACTGATGACAACATGTAGATTAACCCAGAGCCCTTTAAGAGATTATTAGACTATTCTAGTGCACTAGATTAGCCTAACTCACATTAATAACCATATTCCTATTAATTAAAAAAAACAAAAATATATACTAATATATACTTCTTACCATTATACCCACCTGCAATGCTTGAACGAAATGAAAAAGCATTAAATTGAGGTGTCTGATACCTGAAGACACCCTAGTTACATGATTTAAATAATAATAATAAAACTATTAGCCTACATTTCTTTATTTTTTGCCAATGAATATGGTTCCTGACATGATAATTTTGTAAAATGACAACAAAAACAACAACAATAATAATAAATTATTATTATTATTATTATTGTAGATGTTCTTATCTGGTTACTGTAGTTACTGTATGCGTTTTTCCCGTGTTTTAGTGAGAAATCAAGCCAATTTGTTCAGGTCTCTCAAGGGGTTAATCGACGAAACAACACCTGTTGACACGAACCAAGCCGCCAAGAACACGTGCACAGTTTTGGGTTGCACCTGAATACAGCAGCACTGTTATGGAGGGGGATTACTGCATGACGTCGTCACTGCGCAGTACAGGAAGTCCCCTCTTCTTCAGCAGAGGATTTTAGGATTTTAGAAATTGCTTTGGTGTCACCAGGTGAGGGTTCCTCTAAAAACTCTGCTCCAGGTGAGGCTCGAACTCACAACCTCGGCATTGCTCTGCTGCATACTGTCATATAAGTACCGCGCGCTAACCGATTGCGCCACTGGAGCTTCGGCAATATTCGGCCAGGAAGTCGGTTTAAGAAGGACACGAGCGCATGTAAACAATAGATCTATTGTATTTTGTTTACATTTTCTTTTATTGGGACTAAATTTTGTTGTGGGAAGTGTTTAAGGTTACAGACAGCGGATGGTAAACTTCCCGGGACCCCGGTAGTCTCACAGTCCACCAGACAGCGTGCTGCGTTCACGTGCCTCTCACAAAGCTCCGACTTTCAAGATCAACAGGAGTAACTATAACGTGTGTGCATTGACTGTATATACAGTCTATGCGTGTGTGTGTGTGTGTGTGTGTGTGTGTGTGTGTGTGTGTGTGTTTAGGGTTGTCTTGTTCCAAATACAAACAATTAAATAAATATAACTGAGGAATAGTTGGAAGGAAACTACATTTAGAACAAAATTATGTACTAGAACAGACACACAATTAAAAATAAAATTGATAAAGTAGAAAACCATGATTTCTATAAAAAACACACACACACAATAAAAAATAAAATGAATAAAGTAGAAATCTATCACCACAATTAAAAAAAAAATTCAAAACATACACAAACACAATAAAAAATGTAATGAATAAAGTACAAATCTATCATTGCGATAAAAAAAAAAATCAAAAAAACACACACAATTTAAAAAAGTATTATAAAAATACCAGTGAAATAATAATAAAAGTACTGTAATGATGGATTTTTACTCTAAATGCACTCGTAAGCATTTTTTTTGTGTTTTTAATTTGTAAATTCCAATGGACAAAAAATCTTAATGCAGAAATCATCTAGTAAAGATGAAACTAAATATTAGAGTTCTCAATCTGTGCTTTATTTATTTAAGTATTACTTATTTAAAATACAAATACAATTTAAATTGTAGACATATATTATAGACATTATACTGACTGATGTTTGCACCACCTCACAGCCGGTGTGTCCCGGGCATGAGAAGCTGACAAGTACTTTTTGGGGGGGGATCAGTCTCAAGCTTTGCATTTTATGTGATAATCTTGGATAGGCAGGTTCAAGCTTCAACAATGTTGAAATGTTTCATGTAATATTTAAAAAAGTGTATGTTATAAAACATCTCATGTTTACTTTAAACACATTTTGAACCCAAAAAATTTGCTTTAACAATATGATTAATATGATTAATGGACTGAAAATTACCTTGCGCTTCCTCCTTTCCTTGGCCATGCTGGTTAAAAGGGGACATGGTTTAACAGCAGTCACCTTTAGATGATGTGGCGCGCTGTGATTGGCTTAAAGACATCCCATCAAAGAAGTCTGTGCATTTATACAGTCAGATGACAGTGATCATAGATCCAATCATCCGAGAAAAGTTATGTCCTTTGGAATGAACGGAGGATCTGAACGGGCTAATAATAATGAAACTCATAGTTGACTCATAGTGCTTTTTTGTTTCATATTTTGTTTTAACATTTATTTATTATTTTTATTTATGCATTTAGTTATTTCTGCATTTATTTTTTTAAATCTCTTTATTTACTTATTTATTTCCTTATTCCTGTATTTATTTATACATTTATTAATATATTTATTTTGATTTAAGTCATTTTTTGTTCCCAATACTATGTCCCTTTTTTTTTTTTTTGTCAAAAAAATAAATAAATTATCTGATCGCGCTGCGTGGTAAGAGCTGGGAAATTAATGTGAGCAGAAAAATTAATGCAGCAGTATACAAAAAAAATCTCTGTGAACATAGAGGGGCTGTACACACACACACACACACATACGTGCACATACACACTCACACATACAGTGAAGTACCTTGAGGCATGCTGTAAGCCTCCATAAGCATGATTTATATCCACAGAGCACTCCTCATTCCTCATCACTGTGTCAAATTTCCATATTTTGTGGGGGTATTTTACGACGTCCTCACACAGGCTGCAGTGTGTATCAGGCCCCATCCATTACACTCAGAGCAGCACAGAGACGGGCAGAGAGAGACGGAGTAGGTGGCTGGGAGACAGGGCAGACTGTCCGGATATAACACCACCAAATGACTCAGTGAGACTGGACACCATAATCCGGCGCTGTGTTGTGGTTTTTTTCTTTTTTATTATTATTGTTTTCAGCATATTCATAATTCAACACATGACATACAGGAAACACTAACATAAACATTCTGAATGAAAGAGAAGAAATCATCAGCGGAGGCTCACACCTCAAAGACATGCGGCGGCGATGCCAGTTTTTAAAACTTATGAATAAACACACCTGAAGGCTGGATGGGTGAACTTTTTGAGGCAACTCCCTGTGACGCCATGGGAGAAAAAAGAGAGAGAGAGAGAGGTCTGAAAACTGGATAAACTCGACGGTTTGCTTTAAAGAACAATTAGCAAAGTTACTCGTCTTTTTTTGCCTCAAAATGTTGCCGCTACATCACAGCCTTAAGGAGAATATGACAGATCCATGCCTTTTCTGTTGCAAAGGAGTGCTTTAGTACCCATGTTAGGGCTAGGTAGGTACAGTCGGCCATAGAAATAGGATGAGTAGATTTACAGTGCTGTAATGAGATATACAAGATATTATACACTGGTTCATGAGGGAGGCTTTTGCTGTTTGATGTAAGCTGGCTCTCTATTTCTTTGCCTTTTTCTGTTTTCAGAGCATGACAGCTTTTAAGTGTAATGTCTCCATCGTTCTTCAGCTCCAGCGTCATTGATTTAAACGCCAAGAAGAGCGTGGAAAACTGCAGGTAAAACAATTTAAAGCAGCCGTTTTCTTTTTTTAAAAAAGGCCGCTGGTTCAGTCTTCGTATAGTGCATTTTCTTTTTAATGTCAGCGTTGGACATTTGCCTCTTTCTTACGTTAAAAGAACCTTTGTCCCAACAGTCCCTCCCATTCCCACCCCCACCCTAACACCCATGCCTACGGTGGCCCTGAGGGTCAAAACACAACATTTCAGAAAACACTACATGTCCCAAAACACTTTATCATTTCTCAAAACACTCGTTTGAGTCTCAACAAATGTTTTGTTTTGTAAAATGTTTTAGTGTTTTGGGAAATTTCGTTTGTTGACGTGTTTTAAACTATGTTGTAGTGTTTTGAGAAATCATGTTTTTGAAAATGTAGCATTTTTGGATATGTTGAATATGTGTTTTTGGAACGTAGTCGTGTTTCAGGAAATGTAGTTGGTTTTGGGAAATGTTGGTTTTTTTTGGGAAATGTTGAAGTTATTTTGGGAAACGTTTAAGTGTTTTCTGAAATGTTGTTGTGTTTAGACCTTCAGGGGCACCATACATGCCCCCACCCCATTCTGCTCCCAAAAAAAACTTTATACAAACTGATAAAACTCCACAAAGATTCACCATCAACACAACAAAGTCACACAAAATTCTGTCGTTACGTCCTCCATCCATAAAAACTAAGAACAGCACATGCCGCCTCGCCCTCTTTAGTGCGCTGGCATGATCACACACGCACACACACACACACACACGCACACTCTCAATTGCACACTCACATGCACCCAAATACATTATTTACACACACAAACACATTCCCAGGATTTAAGACAAGCAGCACTTGCAGTCAGGTCGGGTGTATTTTCTATTGCATCACGGCTCATGACATCCTTCTGTTGCCAAACAGCTTCTTTAAATGTTCGGGATTATAACGGCTTGTTAAGGAATTAGGGACTTTAAGGGAATCCTTCACCTACAAATTGATTATTTATATATCAGTTACTGACACCACGTTACCTTGAATCCATGTGGAAAACTTTTTCGCGTGTTTCCGCCATGAATAAAGAATCAAGAACAGAAAAAACTGTATTGAAGTAACAAGGGTCCACATATAAAAGCACATTTTACAGAGTTTCATTTATACAGTCACATGATCAGTACTTCCCAAACACTTAGTTTTACATAAACCTCAGTTTTTAAAGTGAAACTTTTCTATGTTCCCTCCAAAGTCAGACTCCATTTAAAAAAACAGTAATTTTACCTCACTGAACACCGGAGTTGCTGGTTCACCATTTCATTAATTGGTTAGTTTGTTTGTGTGATTATGTGACTTTGGTGAATCTAAACTAACCCTTTAAAACACCAAAGTCACACAATCACACAAACAAAGTGATCGAGGCAGCTGTAGACCCGCATCTCAGTGTAAAAAAATGTAAAAAAAAAAAAGTAAAATGACTGTTTTTGTCATTGGAGTCTGGCTCTGAAGAGAGCATCGATTAGTTTCACTTTCAGTCCAGTTTAAATAGTGACATTTTTGCTTAAAATGCATTTGTTTGGGAAATACCGAGCATAAAACTGGATAAATGAGACTTGGATTATACTTCACGAGTTGTGTGAGTTTTTAAAGAAGACTGTTAAATCGGGCTCCCTATCACTTCTATTTATTAAAAAACGGCTCAGTTTTTTTAGTTGTCGTTCGCTGCAGGTGCATGTGACATTTTCTTCACAAATTCAAGGTGACACGTGGTGAGCAAGTGATATGCAACTGATCGTTTTGTGGGTGAAGTGCTCCTTTATAGGAGGTGAGAATTTGTTAGTGTGTATGCAGCAGGGGTGTCTGAGGGTACGGTGTCCGGTCAGTCGTGGATGACGATGGGGCCTCGCATCCTCAGGCTGGGGTGAGGGTGCGGAGGGGCGAGGACGAGCCCCTGCGGCGGGCCCTGGGTGACCCTGCGCAGGGTGATCTGCTCGCACGGCTGCCGACAAGCGTGCCTCAGCTGGGAGCGAGACAGCATCCGTCTGGCCCTCCTGGAGGGGTGGAGACGAGACAGGACATAAGTGCAGAAGAAGATACACTGAAACCAAACTAATATTAGTAAAAACTCCAGATTGAAAGCGCAGTGTTGAATTTGGAAACAGAAGTTGTGGCATCAGAAGAGTGACAGACAAAATATTGAGCGAATAAATCTCCCTGAAATCTTACTAAATAGACGTTGTGATGAGACTAATTTGTCAGTCAGTGTTAATCACTCAGATGCTTTTGAGTTTTTTTTGTCACCTTTCGACAGAGACAGGCTAGCTTTTACACCTGTTTCCAGTCTTTGTGCTAAGCTAACAAGCTGCAGGCTGTGGCTTCATATTTTTTAGAAATATAAGAAAATGTCATTGATCTTTTGATCTAATTATCTGCAAGAAAGCAAATAACCATATTTCTAAAAATTCTTTTTTTTTTTGGACTTTAACTGTGTGCTTGCGATTGGATTGTATTGGAGAGAAGACAGCAGACATCTCTTCGGCCGACATCTCCAACATTCGGCAACTCACTCTAAAACAATCTCGACTGACAAACAGCACAACAGGTAAGAGGAAATATATGTATTTTTATTTGGGTTTATTTGAACGGCCCCTTTAAAAAAAAATCCAGCAGTTAGAGGCCAGTAATTTAGGACTGCATCTTTATGTTCCCGCGAGTTACAGCAGCTAAGCCTGCGGATAATGTTCATCTGAATACATTATTTATACGTAGCTGACCACAGGTTTAATGCTTCCAGAACAGCCTGCAGGAAAAAGGCTGCCAGCACATGGAAACAATGATGAATTTGGCTTTGGGCTTCATGAGAGGGATTATTTGTCATGTATTCTAATGGTTTACCAGCAGTTTGATAACGATGCATTGCTACAGGACCTGGGTAATTAATCACATAATTGTTTGGTTGTGAAAATGTTATTCAACCTTTGATTTTTGTCTCCTATGTGTTTTGGTTAACAAGCAGCTTTACAAGAGGTGTTAAGTGTAAAGCTTCGCCAGCAATAACTGATGCATTCAAGGCATAAAATGAAGAATCCAAAAAAAAGCAGATAAGTTCAGTTAAAGGGCAGCAAGTTTCGATTTCAATCTGCTGAAAAAGTAATTACAAACCATCGCTTTTTTCTCATTTCGGGAGGATTCAAAGTGCAACATTTATGGGAGCAGAATGACTAATACGTCTCTGTTACAGGGTAAAAGGGATGTACGTCTGCAGGATTTTCAAAGGAGCTGGCTGGTGATTTCCAGACTGCAGCGGGCTTTGTGCTGTGACAGGAAGACTCTTTTAACAGCCCTTAGCAACCAGCAGCACAAAACTACAAGGCCAAGGGGCACACTCGCAAGTGGCGGACACAGCACTAATGGAATTCATTGCAGACAAATGCGAGATGCATAACCACAACGTATAGGTGATTCATGGTTCCCTTCAGGCGGTCAAGAAAAACACTTTCAGATTGAATGTGCAGCCCAGCCCTCGTCTTTTCTTCCTCTTTCTCTCTGAGCAGCACTGAGAATGTTTTTCTTGTGTTGGGAACAGGAAAAAACATCAGTTCCCCACAGATCCCTGCCGTTGATGTAACGAGCACACTCAAGAAGGCTGCACACGTTATGTATTTGTGCATCCAAGTATAGTAAATAAGCCTGGGATTGCCATAGTTGTGCATCTACAGTGAAGCCTGGGACTTGTTATTATGCAGCACGACATGTAACATAGAGTTAGGCTGAGTGTAAATCAGAGGAGAGCAGATTTAGCTCTGGTGGCACATTATCTAAAGCTCGGCTGTTTGTCTGTTCAGCTGGCCGTTGGGAGGAGGAGGAAAGCAAACATGTAAATCCATGCGCAAACACATCAATCTGTCTCATTTTACATTTCTGTCTTCTAATATTTCCCATTTATGTTGCTTTGTTCTTTTATTTTTCAGACAAAATTGAACTTTTCTACATCTTATCATAGGCACAAATGAGGGAAAAGTACACAGAATCTTAACTTTAGCTAAAAAAACAGATACTACAGTGTAAAAATACTCCATTACAAGTCAAAATCATGCATTCACAATCATACTAAACTAAAGCTTGAGAAGTTTTATCAACTAAATGTACTTTAAGTATCAAAATTCTGCAGAGAAAAATGACGTGACTATATTATTAATATAAATGCATTGATGCATAAGCAGCAGTAACTATTTTAAATGCACTTAGTTTATTTCAGTGGTTCTCAACATAGGGATCAGGCCCCTCCAAAGTACCACTTAAATGATTAATGGGGTTGGAAAGAGGAAAAAACAAAGTTATATGAATTGTAATATTGTGTATGTTTTGTATTCTATTTTATGATTTTATTTTTTTTCTACTTCTGTGAGGTGTCTCTGAATTTATTGAAAAAGCCTCTATTTTTTTTTTTAACATAACATTTCAAAAATATCGCTTAAATGTTGCTTTTAAAGTTTGGTTTTTCTCTCTCGCCTCCCTGAATTAGCGGGAGCTCACTCCCGCTCCTCCTCTCTGCTCTCTGACACTGCCCTCTTCATCACACTGAGGGAGAGAAAAAGTGGGAGAAAGAGACAAAAAGGGGGGGAGAAAATGAAACTTCCGATCATCTCTCATTAGAAGCAGCCTTTCAGAGCGGATCTATTAATGTCCTTTATTCCAAAAAGCATTAACTGCCTCTGCGAGGAGAGAGACACACAGTGTAATATAATAAAGGGGACAGCATTCAGGACGACGTCTCTCTCACACTAACACACATGTTGATATTAGTGGTAAGTGAGTGATCCATAGGAGTGCAGCCATGGTTAATGTGGTAATGATATTTCCTCTCAGGGACCAGCGCTGCCTGGCTCCGCGCTGGTCCATCTGCACCAGTTAGCTGCTCTAATTTTAGCGCGGTGATCGGAGGGCCGGGTGCCATGTCTCATTTAGACACAGGCCTAATGGAAGAACATCCTTTTCCCTCACATACAGACATGCAAACATTGACTCACTACGTGCATGTGTGTGTGAGTGCACGAGAGAGTGTGTGTCTATGTATGCGAGAGAAAATTAAATAGAAACTGATTGTGTGAAACATGGATGCATATTTATGTTATTAATCATGAGTACAAGAAAATGTGTACAGAGTGTAAAAAGACAATCTGCTGTTTGTTTTCCAGACACTTGGATCTGTAGTGTTTTTTTAATTCACAGAACTAAGCAAGTTACATTGTTACATTACATTGTTTACAAGGAAAATTAATCAATTCCAGTCTTTTATAGAGATGATAATCAATCTAATTTAACCCTTTGAACTCTGCAATAATGATCCACCAGTGCCGACTTAGGTATCTGCTTAATGTGATGCATTTTCTCTGATTATTTTCAAATGCTTCATATCCCTAAGATCTGTACAACCTATGCTAAAATGTTATGTAAGCCAATACACCAAAATAATAAAAGTATTGGAAATGTGCAAACTATTTATAATTGTACTTACATATTTAAAATTATGCTACAAAATTCTAATTTTTAGGGGCTTTTTCCAGGTCTTTTTTTTCTCTTGTTTTGTGTTGTTGTTGTTGGGGGGGTATTTCTACTGTAGCTCATTGCCTTCTTGCCTTTCAGTGTTTTTGAAAGAAGTCAAGCACTTTGCTCAGGTCTCAAAAGGTTAACCCAAAGTGTCAGCTGAATTTAAGCATAAATAAACTGAGTTTGTGTTTGTGTATGTGGGTGCACCGTGAGGTCACCACAGGATGAAAAAATAACATCTTTCCCTTCACAGCTCAATTCATCTAATATGCTGTCAGCTCTCAGCATCACTTGCTCTTCCATCACACACACAGTCAGCCAATCAGAGGTCGGAAAAGTGTCACCTTTGCTTACCTGGTCTCCCGGGTGACAAGGAAGAAGCTGTCATCGGGGGCATCGATCCAGTTGGGGCGTCTCTTACGGATCATGACTCCGCCTCGGGTGTTTCCACTGCTACTGCTGCGGCCGTTATGCTGCAAAAAGACAGTTAAATGTCATTTTATTACAAAACGTAGCGATGCAGCTGTACATGATTTGTTAAAAGAGGAGAATAAAACACCTACCAGGAGGGGACCACCTGTTGTGCCTGGGTTATCTGCAGAAACAGGAGAAAGATGCAGCGTGTGCATGAGGGAATCTGTCACTTGTAAATAGTATTGATTGGTTTATTGCTTTTCCTAGTGGTGCAGCAACTGACTGTGTTTCAATTTCAGTAAAAATAGTGAAGTTACCAATAAAAAACAAAGTGTCAGACTGAAGTTGAATCATCCAAATTATCCAAATGACCCCCATCTGCTGATTCGTTTTCATTAGAATTAGTTGTCATTCTCTCCAACGAGCTAGTTTAGATAAGAAATGGCAGAAAAGGTTATCAACTCCGGGTGTTATTTCCACTAATTTGATTTTAGCAAGCAAAAAGGATGACAAGGACATTGGATAGCAAAACTGTTTGGTCCCCAAGTCTCACTCACATCATAACATACTCAGTTAAAAACAGGACGGGACGCATTTTCCAATTTTTGGGGGGTTTAGCAGATGTAAACAACATTCTTGCTTCTAGGCAGCATTAAAGGGATAGTTTAGATTTTTAAAGTATGGGGTACGTATCTATATTCAGTGTATTATACAGTAGATGCCAGTCTGCATGCTCACAGTTTGGAGAAGCAGGTTTGAGTGCAACACAAAAGTCAAGCAATGTATTGCTTTGAATGGGGGTCATCAACAAAATGTGTTTTAGCCATTTAAAAATAAGTCCCACCAAAAAAGTAAATATCAGTTTAAGTCTATGCTATTTTGAAAAAAAAATTCAGCACTTTAACTCAGTCAGACAGCCTGTTTTGACATCTATGCCCACATTAAAACCACCAGACTCCAGTGACAAAAACATTCATTTTAGCTTGCTGAACACGGGAGCTTCTGGTCTGCTGCTGCTTCTATCAGTATGTTAGTTTGTGATATTGTGTGACTTTGGCGAATCCAAACTAACACTCTTAAAAGCCAGCGCCGCACAATAACCCAAATATGGCAACTGATGACGGCAGCAGTAGACCACCAGCTCGTGTGTTCAGCAACATTAAATCACTGTTTTTATCAATGGAGTCTGGCTTTGAAGAGAATAATGTAATAGCTTAATTTTGTCATTGGAAATCACTGTCGGACATTAAGTTAAAGTGGTAAAAACACTCTTAATGTAGTGTGCACTTAAACTTATATTGATTTTATTGAGGTGGGCCTTTTTTTAGGTGGCTAAAATTCATCTTGTTGCTGGCCCCCATCCACACCAGTGCATTGTTACGCTTCTGTGTCAGTACTCCAGCCTGCTTCTCCAAACTGGGGGCGTGCCAACTGACATCCTCTGTTTTTAATATACTGTTTACCATTAAAAAATCATAACTATCCCTTTAAGTTAACAGATAACACTCTTATATAAAAAATAACTTGTGGAATAAGTTCAGCTGTTTTTTTAAAGTAAAGGTGACTGTGTGAGTACCTGAGCGCCTGTCTGGCTCAGCCCTGCTGTGGTGATGGTAGCTGCGTTTCCCCAGCATGCCGTGGGGGCCGTGTGGGAGAGAGGAGAGGAGGCGTCGAGGGGGAGGCGTCTGCAGGCCGGCGGTGCGGTGGGAGCGAGGTGCATGGGCAGCCGGACGGGACTCTGGAAGAGACACCACAGCTGGAGCTGCATCAACTGGCTCCTATAGACCATCTGAATAACTTCTATTTATACTCCTTTGATTTGACAGTTTTTAGTGCTCATTCACTGTGTGTTGATTTACCTAGAAACTGCAGAACACTGGTGAGAGTGCTCCTTTGGGCGGCTCTGGTTTTGGGTAGGCGAGTCCCCTGCCCTTCCGACACCCTTAACATGTCTAAACCAAACACACATACACACACATTTTACAAACTACTGAAGTGTTTCTCAGACTGTATAATGTCCCTCTACTCCCTTGAGATAACGCAAACATTTCTGCAGAATCATGCATGGAAAAACAAACCAATAAGTTTGTAAATTTAGGTATAAAATCAGTGTAACTGTTTGTCATTTGCTGGGATGTTTTATGCAAATGAAAATAGCCTTTAATGTTTAAAATGAATGATGCAGGAGTCAATGAAAGTGTGCAAGTTGAGGTGTAGATGTGGTGACTTACTTCCAGGGACGGCATTTCCACTAAAAAAAAAAATCTTTACCCACATGCACATACAGATGTGAGTACATGCTTACGTGCACACACAAACAAAAACAACCTGTAAACACATACATTAAAATATGACAGTATTATGACAGCAGGCACTTAAGGTTGACTCCATGCTGGAAGGAGGACAGGGGGGGAGGTGTGTCTTTATGGGTCCTCTGAGTGTGGTGGATTTGATGGACAGATAACACGGGACACATGAAGCACAAAGACTCAGAAGAGATGCTTTCAGGTGTGACTTTATTGGAGGTCTACTCTCACATTCACACAGTGATGAAACAAAAAAAGAGCAAAAAGAGGTAGAAGATGAGATGAGAATATTGCAACAGTTAAAAAATGAAGGAGGGGGAGAAATGGAAAATCCTGTGTGCAGGATTTACAAGCGAGGAAAGGCGACATGATGGATTCATGTGAATATTGCATGACTGGAAGGTATGGGAGAGGGACACTGGTCCAGTTGATGACTCCTGATCTAGTGGGAGATGCAGCAAAGAAGTCAAGAGCAGCTAGTTATATAAATAAAAAAGGTCCTTACTTCAGCTCCGTTCTAGTATCAGCCCAAATCTAAAGCTCATCATCAACCCAAACACAATTCATTTCGTCTCACAGAAACACACACGATAAAACAGCATGAGGGAAAATGTGCACGCAAAAGGGGAACAAAATGGTGATGGCGGACACACTGAAGCTGAGGCTCGGTATTTACAATAAACATTCGTGGGCACGCCTGTATCGGGGCGCCGTGCAAAATATAGCTTCTCTTAGTAAAATACATTTTTTCTAACGTCAGCACGGCTCAGACTAGAATATGAGGATTACGGTCTACTCGTTAACGACAGGAGCAATGTCGAGTTATTATGTGTGTGTGTGTGTTGAATCGCCTTGTTTAACCAATAAATCTTTGTGTTTAATTCCAACAATGGCGTTCAGTTCACAGTGACTAAGAACCACAACAGATAAAAGAATTAAAAAAATTAAAAAAACACGAATGAAAAGATGATCAAAACTCATAGTTATGAGGACAGGCAGTCTTTATTGGAAACAGGGGGTGGGAGAATACAAAAACCAAAATAATAATAATAACAATAATAATAAAAACAGAGAGAGAGACAGACGGGGGCAGAGATGGGGGGGTTGATGGTGGGGCAGTCAGGGTGAGGGAGGGTGGTGACTGTGTGTGAGTGTGTGTATGTGTGTGTGTCTGCAAGTGTGTGTGTCCATGTGGCAGAAGTTAGGAGGAATTGAAAGAGCTCTTACACTCTGCCTTTATGGCCCCACAGTTAATGGGGACAAAGGGCCGGCGCGCAGCACGGCGCAGCCTGATGATGTCACGGCACATGTGCCGGGCCAGCTTGGTGAGGCGGGTGGCCTGCAGCAGAAAGGCCTGCTTGGTCTTCATGGAGGACTTGGGGCTGCCGCTGTTTCGCATCGGCACCATGTGGTTGGACTGGCGAGGAGCGTGACCCCGCGAGCGAGGCTCCTGGGAGGGAAGGAGGGACACAGAAAAGGCCACTGAATACAGTCTCACTGATGACAGCTAAATAAAAAAACATTTGAGGAGTTTAAAAAGGCACTCGAGTCTTTGATTCCTCAATAAGCTTCTGACTATGAGCAAAGTGCTCCAACAAGGACACAACACTTTCTGCAAAAGTTGGAACAGTTTCGGTTATTTTGCATTAGAGATTTCAGTTTTTTTTTAACATTTTCCCCCCAACTTTATACTTTGATTTTTTTGCTTTTTAGTCAAATCTTGCAGCTCCAAATACCACATGTACATTATAGCCCTACCTATGTATCAGTCAGCTGATTTAAGAGACCGATGCATATAAATATATACTTTGGTATTGGCTTAATGTTTTCCGATATGCACAATATGAAAGGTTCATTTTTAACAGAACATAACGCAGAAAAGATGCTTAGGTGAATTTAGAATTGTCAAATTGTACTTTTTCAATGCACTAATGTCATTTTTTTAAAAATAAGGATTATAAACATACACACATCCTTCTCCATATTTAGAACATAAGCAATCGCCCCCTTCGGTAAAAACACAAAAATAGCAGAGGACTTTGATTTTAACAAAATGAAACCCCCTGAACCTCAAAACAAAACCAGCACCCTGGCACATGCACATGCACGGCAGTAGACATCAAATTTGAGGTATGCACATAATTCTCAGCTCTACGTGCACCAGCGCAACAACAGACAGATTGCATTTACTGTAACGATGGACGACTGGATCGATGAAATTTCCCTTATTCAGTTTAAAAAAAACTACTTAAAAAGGTGTTGAAATGTTATTACCACAAAAAGAACCCTGCTTACAAAAAAATGCCAACATTTTAGTTTTTAAATTAAAAATAATGAAAAAACAGAACACAAAAATATGCACGCAAGTAACACAGTACACCTAACTGAAATTAATCAATCCAAATAAATCAATAAATCCTGCCTCTCTGGAGGTTAATATACGTTTAGAGAGGTGCTGACTCATCTGATCACTTTGGACTCTGCAGTTTTTTGGTGCTGTTGTTGCCCTGAGAGGTGATTCTAATATTTTCTCCACCCTGTTTATGTCAACGAGCGTAATTACAGCCTCCGAAATGACCATAAAGTTGAATCAGCGCCTTATTAAAAACACTTAAAACAAAAAGTGGATATAACTTTTGTGACGGTGGGATTTACAGCAGGGCTGTTGCATTGGGCTGCGTTAGATAACTGGCAGCTGAGTGTACATTGTGGAACAAAACCTTTTTTTCATTACACTACACAGACGCAATGAATAATGTTAATGATGGCTGCTGCAATCCATTTATGTCAGCCTGTTCCAGGGTTGTGGTGTTGTGCATGCAGGCTTAATGACATTTACGTGGCTGCTTCAATTAATCAGAGACCTCATTTATGTTATTAATTGCAACTGTACAGAGACAGAGTTGGTTTGTGTTGCCTCCTATGCAAAAAAAATCCTAAACAAGAAAATCTGTGGCGCAAAAGTGAACCTCTAGAAAAGGAATGCTGTCATTGGAAATGACAATAAAGCATTTTTAATTGTATAATTTTCTTAAACATCGCATTACATCAGCATGAAAAAGGGTAAACTACAGTGTGGCAGCCGTGTTGCCTTGAATTCGATGACAGACAGGACCAGTTTTTCACGCCAATCTGTCGACATTTAGAAACAAAGTCTCTTAAGTGGTCTGTTTCTCACTTGAATCCACACAGTAAAAGTGGAAGATGTCTGAACGTATTAAGAGCTAATATGGAAGACACAGTGATGTTTTGAGCTCACTGAATAACTGATGCTGACAGCTCAAAACATCACTTACATGCTGTAGATGTTAAACGTTACAGAGCTGCAGCTGTGCAGATGCAGATTTTGTTTGAAGATTTGGAAAAGTTTCTCAAACAGTATTTTTGGATATAAGCAAACACACCCACACCTTGCGACCTTAGCGTCACCCAGTCTGGTGGGAGGGGCGCAGGACGAAGAGAGGAGAGCTGCAGTAAGAGGGTGTATTTCTGTTTCCATGCTTTAACCCTTAGGGACCGCTTTAATATTACACACCATCGTATCACTCGGCATACAAAATGCGCTTCTCAGAATCAAGTTTTAAAAAATATTATACATTAGTATTATTTTCTTCTTTCATTGAGTTCATTTTTTAACCAACATCAGTCCTAATCATAAAGATCAAATATTCATTAATCATCAGAATTTCAGCCCCTTTAAATGCAAGGTTTTTGTCATTATGCCACTATATTTTTAGATGACAAAAACACAAAAAATGAATTATTTTTAATAAACTACATGCTAAGTAGATTGTTCTATTATCATTATTATCACAGCCTGGGATATGTCAATGACTTGCAGCAACACTGATTGTGGCATTAACCTAGTAGAAATAGCATGTATTTTCTCCATATGCCAAATATGTTAAAAATGACGTCATCAGGTGGAAAATTATAAGTTAAAAATTCCGAGGCAGAAGCCAAAAATGACACCCAGAAATAATACAATGCATGTTTTTATGCTTCGAAGGTTGTTGGATCAAAAAACTGCAGTTTGAATGGATTTCAATGGTGCATTTTTTTGTATTTAACAGTATGAATGTAACAGTTTAGTGTATTTTAGACTTATTGTAGGAGCTGAGCTGGAAAATTCAAGACAAAACAAAAACGCACAGTCTTGCCAAAATGTATGCCACACGCATGAACACAGCCAAATTATCAAAAAACTAAGAATGAAAAGCGTGTGAAATGTGCCAAACAGTAAGGGTTAAACATGTCTTGAGAAACTGCTGACACAGCAATTTTTTCAGATTCTCCTTTCTCCCCCTCGACAGCCCGCGTGCTTTATATGTGACTGAGCTTACATTGGTTGCTGGACTGGGGGAGGTCCTCTCCTCGGGGCCCTCTGCTCTGCTTGGCATCTTCAGGCCTCCGTACTTCTTCCAGTACATCCAGCAGGAAACGCACAGGCGGCACTGCATGTTTGGAGGCCCCCATGAGTACCACTGGGCCGACTGCATGGCTGTTGACGCACAAAACGCATTAGCGACGTTTAGAAACACTGCAGGAGAAAACTGGTATAAAGACACTCTGCAAACTGATCTCTACTTCCGCCATCTCAAGTCTTTCCTAATGATTTTATCGACGTCTACATCAGACAAAGTCACTCTGCACGACTGGCCTGCTATTGACTGATGAGATTAGTATTAGAGGAGGATTTTTTGTTCAGGATTCCTGTGGGATGGAAGTCAATTTCACTATTCATCACGTGAGTGGGACGAGACAGGAAGAAGTCAATGGGAGCAGGTGGGACAGATATAATGATAACAAAAGGTCAGGGGGGTCATTCTTACGGGATTGGGACAGGACCGGAGAAAATCTATTCCTGTGTCACCCTCTGATTAGTGACTCAAAGGGACTTTTGTATTTGTTTTCTACATGTGTATCTTAGCTGGTCTCAATTTTTCTAGTTTTTATGGTTCACTTATAGCATACATTGACTTTTTAGTCCTTCCTTGTAGTAGCTTAACTTAAATAAAGGATAAATAAATAAAAATTAAAATAAAACATCTGAAGAGACACAAATGAAACTAGGGTTGGGTATATTTTAGATGTAAATGCTACAGCCCCTCTGGTCTATTTCTTATCAAATAACAATTTTATTTCAGCAAGAAATTACACCATAAAATTATAAACAGGGATTGGCTGTCAAAAATTCAGAGAAATTTTTTGATTCTCATTTTGCTGTGTGCAGTTTGGCTTTGATTAATTCAGACATGAAGGTGTCTACAGGTGTCAGACACTTAAATTTAATGGCTTTTAAGAGAGTTTTAAAGATCAATTTAAACTGAACTGAAGAAACAAATGACCTTGATGACAACTAGCTCATTAGCCGCAGTAGCACAGGAGGTCCCAACCCTTGCTTACAGGAATCGATAAGCAGAATTGAAAGTGAAGTGAGATATTGATCACTGGATTAGTAACAGCTGCCAAGCCAAATAAGATCTGCAGTGATGGAGAAAGTAAAAAGGAACGCATCTCATCCAGAGTCAGAAGAGTTCAACAGTGAAAAGGAATCCTTTAGCTGGCAAACACGAAGCATTAGTTCCCCTCTCATTTCTAATTGACCCGTGTTCACTGCCCTTGTGATTCAATTTCACACTCTGCGTGCTAAAACACTCTCTAACACACACACACACACACACACACACACACACACACACACACACACACACACACACACACACAGAAACAGAACTCACTATAGCAGCTCTCGCAGGCTCTGCCCCCGCCTGCTGCATGGTAGGCCCCGGGGCCCGCGCCGTTCACTGTCGCCATCTTGCCGTTGGTCATCGAGATCTGGTTTGGGTTGGGCTTGTTACTGTCGCAGAGAAGTAAGAGAAAGAAAACATCTGAGAAACAGACTGACTGCAGCTGCGTTCTGCAGCGCTTTAAATTAAAGCTTTAAATATGCATAAAAAAGTCACAGTTAAAGTATGACGACAATGTTTGTGCACGTGAAACGAAATGACTTACTATGTGGGGATATAAACCTGCTTCAGTTTGCTCTCTGCCTCTGCCGCCTTCAGTCTCTTCTGCTCAGAGAAACACAGCGCATTGATTCATTAATAATTAACAGACATGTTGTCTGAATAAAAACAAATTTTCTCGGAGGGTTTGACACCTTTAACTATCAGACATTACAACGATCATTTAACGTGTCAAATCATTTCAAAAGGTGTTGTTTGCTTTCTTCTTGACGTGTGACAGTCGGCGGTAACCTTCCTCTGATAGTCAGAGCTGCGTCCCCACTCAATTATCAACCTTCGCCTCTATTTATTTCACTTTCTAGGACTTCCGGCCCCAAAACTTCAGAATCCAACTTGTCTGAAGTTGGAGTCACACCACCGACTGAAGTTCAAGATCTCTCAGCTTCTGCGATGTCGATTTTGACCATTTCTTAAAAATATGTCACTCATAAGTCCTACAGCTTTATGCAAGTGAAACACTAAAATAATTGGAGTAGCTTTTTGCCCTGCAATAGTCGATAAAAGCACAACAAATGACACCAGAACATAACAACAGAAGTATACGACATATACGCAGACAGACAACAAACCACGCAGTAAAAAATGTTAAATTTAAGAGCTAGAGGTAGGACAAAGAATCTTCAATGAACTTTACAAACTTTTTTTGTTTTGTTTGCCCTCATGAAAAATGTAAAAGAAAAAAAATTAAACTTTTACGAGGTAAGCTTCAAGATGGAGAGTCTTCGTTATAAAACTGCCAATATGAACAAAAAATGGTCTGCCATATACTATTGCAAAAAATCATGCCCATGCACCTGAAAATATTCTCTGTAAAGGAATATACGTACATCTGAAAACAAAGTATTAATGTCGTCCCTGCTGCTAACAGAGTGGTCTTCTTTGTTGTTAGGTTTTTGTTCTCTGTTGAGCATTTTATCAGAAATGTTGCTATTACATTGTCTTTTAATTCATTTACTTTGGTCTTCTTTGTTTGTTTCCTTTCCTTATTGTTTACTTCCATTTTTCCCTTTAAGACTGGCGGCCCTTATCCTTTGTTATTTAAAATGTTTCAGACAGAAATAATCCTACAAAGCCACCCCCGGAAATTTTTTTCTACAAATAGTATAATACAATAGTATTAATGCAGCAAATCTTTCTCTGCAACTGTGCAGAAATACCAGGTTTAAAAAGAATGAAAAGACATGCAAGAATAAAAAAGTCATTGTTATGAACGAGGCTTTGAAGCTTCACAGGTACAGCCTGAGCTTTTTCCTCTTTTGAGAAGGTTGAAAAGAAGACACATCGGACGGGAAAGGAAAAAAAAACCAAAACGAACATAACCGACGCCCTCCCCTGCCTCAACCACCACAGTGAAAAGTGAGGAAGGTGCTGGAAATGAAAGATGGTGTCTTTTTTATCATTATTTTGAACCTAATTTAAACAGATGAAGAGACCTTTAGATCCAAAATATTACTGCAGTTTTTTAACACATTTAAAGATCAGTACATTACCTACAGTAGATGGCGGTTGGCTCCCAGTTGGGAGAAACTGGAAGCTACGCAATGTACTGCTGTGGATGCCTAGTTTACCTTTTTCCCGCAAAAATCAGCACGTGTACAAGTTTTTCAAACCTGGGTAAACACACTAAATATGGTAGTGTGTGTTCCCGCTTCAAGCCAGGAACAGAGATCTTTGAAAACTTTTCAGTGGCTTCTTCTCTTTATATATATCTCTCACTTATTTTCTCTTTCAAACTCGCTGCAGGTGTTTGGATCTGTGTTTTAGCTGCTTACGAGGAGACTGACGTTAATTAGTGACGACAAGTTATTGCATCTTGCTGGTTAAGGAGCTGAAATTATCGCATTCAGCCGCCTGATTTATTACCATCAATGTCTTCGGAGCCGGAGGCGATAAAAACCTCTTCAGCAGAGTCATTTGACCCGGGTGTGAATAGCAATCGAACGCATTCTCACTGCATTAAAAAGCCAGATGTTAGCAGGTGTTGGTGTTTTTTTTGTGCAGTGGGAATGAGGCTTAACATTATCTTACTGCTTTATCTTGCTATCACACAGCCCTTTTCTACAGGGAACCGAAGCCATTAAATCACCCTCTTCAAACTCACCAGACTCCATAGACAGAAACAGTAATTTTACCTAAAAGCACATGGAAGTTGCTCTTCTATCTGCAGCCTCAAACGGTTAGATTTCTGTGTTATCAAGGGACTTTCAGAGTATCTGGGTTAATACGTGGTAACAGCAGCGTGGAGAAACATATGTCATAGCATGCTATGATTTTCTCACGTCTCTCATACTGCATTACTTCTTGGTCCCAGGCCTCACTAACAACCTTAAAATCTATCATGTTTTTATATAATCAAACAATAAAAATCACGGACCAAGAACCTGTAAGATGGCACCACTGTCACATACGAGAGAAACATAATATGTTTAGTTTTGAAAGTTTTGTTAGCTACTGTAATCTGAAATTGGTGTTTAAATGTCTGCATGGTCTGGCTCCTTCTCTGTTCGATAAATTGGTCATAAGAAATCAGGATTGTAGTCGAGTTAACACATGGGC
Organism: Plectropomus leopardus; assembly: GCF_008729295.1. NCBI lineage: Eukaryota > Metazoa > Chordata > Actinopteri > Perciformes > Serranidae > Plectropomus > Plectropomus leopardus. The sequence goes on from NC_056481.1 coordinate 8,628,508, forward strand.
CTCATTAAACGGAAATTGTTGCATTCCAATGTGCAAAACCTCATTTGGACAATCAGCCTTTTCTGTTACTGGAGCAAAACTTTGGAAAAGTCTACCCACTGAGCTAAAAATGCAAAACAATTTTATTGCTTTTAACAAAGTGTGAAGTCATTGCTGAAGGAGAAACAACTTTGTTTCCGCACTTAAAACAGGGAGAGGATCATGTATGTTTTGTCTCCTCACGCAGCCTTTTTATATCTGCATTTTATCTGCCACTTATAACTGTATTTAATTTGTAATAACCTATATTTCTTTTATTTTTATTTTGTTCTTCTTCTTTCTTTGTATTTTAAGCTGTAATTTCTAAAAGCTTCTCATGGAAAGGTGTTACAAGATTGCGTGGGAAAGGTTTTTTAGAAGGCTGTGGAAAATAACATATTGACACTAAAACATATTTGGACATACAGAATTTGACTAAAAATTCAATTTTCAGATTTAAATAAACAGGGGACCCAACTGGAAAGTTGCAGAATGATACAAAAACCGAAAAATAAAATAGAATAAAATAAAATACATTTAAAAAATAAAAAAATAAAACAAAATAAAATACTAAAATAATGGAGTCACCTTTTAATTCCCTTAATCTGTATCTATTTTATTTTTACCACAGGGAGGGTGGGTGGTGTGAATGGCTCTGTTGTTTTGAGTTTAAGAGTTAATAAAAACCAAAAAAGAAGAAAAACATGTTTTTGTGCTGCATATACTGTTGCTATGTCTTTAAAAATGAGTGTTTTCAATAAAAAATACTTGTGAATAAAAAGGTGGGCTTCAAGGATGCACACAGTGCGTTTTACTACAAAACTCTGAATGTAAACACAAACTTTGTTTTCACTGAAAGTCCACTTTGAACCCTGGAGTCAAAGGTAGACAACTGGAAATCTTTCAGACTGTCACCATCGCAGCAGAAAATGGTTAAAAATACTTGAATTGTTTTGAAGTTACTGAATGAGACTCACCTGTTGCACATATCTGTCTGTGGTCTTCCACATGTAGTAGTACTCTATGATGCTCGTCAGAGATTTCCATGGCAGCTTCACAAGAGGACAGAATGAAGAAGTGTAAAGAGAGGGGAAGAGAAAGAGAGACGGAGAGCAAATTAATGATATTAATATCTCATGTTCTTGCCATCTGGGTGCGAAAGCCTTCATATATATTCATGAGAAAGAGAGGCATCGTGACCACAGAGGCTGAGAGCTGCTGGCTTTGCTTGGTTCTGAGCTCTGGCCTGAAAACACACACACACACACACACACACACACACACACACACACACACACACACACTCACATGAATGCACACAGTGATTCACACATTTAATAAGTATTCATGAGCACCTGGTGCCCCCACATACACCCATATCCTGCCTTTATTGTACAGTGCAGATAAACGGTGGAAAGGGAGGTTCAACAGAAATAGTCACCCCCCTGTAGGCTTGAAAGGTGGCTCTTAAAATTGGTAATTTTCTCCTTCACAGAACAGTGACTGTGGTCATCTTGAATTCATGAAGATTACAATGAATTCCCATTGTGACACATTTTCTCTGAGGAGGAAAGAAGTATCAAAACTTTGACAGAAACTTCAAAAATCCCTCTTGCAACTTCTCCACTGTGCATCAATGTGCTGAGTAGGTTTCAATAACCTCATTTTCCGCTAAAACGCAGCTAAAAGCACAACTTCAGCTTTTTACTTTGGTCACTCGTGATTATGCGCTCACGCGGCCCACCGTGTTTTGATAACTTTAACCCTCAACATGAAACCTGGTCTCTGTGAGAGGACACACTGACACAAAATCAAGCTGATCTACAGTCAGCGATTAAGAGTGAAACTACTGAACAGCCACTTTTCAAGCCTACTATAGGTGAGCATAAGGCTTGTCACAGTAGATAGTGTTGCACAGAGTTAGGGTATACACCAATTACACTTCTTGCCAGTGCCATTTTGCTTTTTAGTGGAGGATTTGGTGTCAAAGCCAGAAGCAAAAGCACCTATTTGGCAATATTTTGTAATCTGATGACAATAATGAGGGAAAAAGGAGGCGTGCAGCCGGCTGTTCCTCTTGGTTTCATTTCTGATGTCAACAACAGCCGAAAATAATCACTCTCCTGTTATGTACACGCATTTTGATTAACAACTGAAGTGCTAATTTCGATGACAAACAGTGCATTTCCTGTGACTACTTAAAAATAATCATCTCGTGTTTCAGCAGTTCAAAGCGGACCTACTGCTGGAGGAAATTTCCATCAGCAGAAACTTAATACAGCGATCTACAGATATTTAGCTTTCCCACTTGGTCATTATATCCATATTACCGATGATTATTTATCAAAAATCTCACTGTGTTAATTATTTAGTGAAAGCAATATTGATCAATCTTTTAATAGCAATATTGACATTTGGGTATTTGGTAAAAAATATTATTTGATATTCTTGTTATCATGCAGACCTCGCCATAAGTTCATTGACCGGTGGGAAAACCTCCTAACTGTGGCATCCAGACTGAGTATATTCTGCTTAAATTCCTCTAGAAAAAGGAAAATGGCTTATTAGCACCAGGTTCCTTTGATGTACCTAGCATTCGACTTTTGGGAGTCATCGTTGCTGTCTTTGAAACTATTATATATTGGATATTGGATAATTATTCCTCAATTTTTGGACATATAGTTGGGGTAATGCAATTTTTATAAAAAATACAGATTTTAATGCTGATTACCATGGTAACAACCAAAGCTTTGCAGCATTAACGTAGCAGTTTGGTTCAGCCCTACTTAGTTACTTTTGGATTTTGAGTCCAGGGGGAAAATATAAACTGCATTTAAGGCTGACTGAGCAACCTAAAACTTTGCATCCTGCAGGCAAAATAATGGTCGACAATCATGCAAAATATAACATAAAAAAACACCTGAACACCGTATACAAAGTACTTAAATTTAACAAAAGATCACCTCGGCACCACTGTGGCAGCTTACACAAGCCAGAGTGTGAGCGCAGTCATAACACACACTTACAAAGTCTTGTCGGATGTCGTTGAAGTCTTTTCCGTATTTCTCTAGTGCCTCTTCAAACATGGCGGCTTCCGAGGCGCTCCACTCCTCCATCTCATCCCTGCAGAGCACCGGGCCGCCCGCTGGGACCAGTACACTCAGCGCACTGGACAGGTCGTAATTATGACGATGGAGCGTGTCCATCGCGTGGAACTGCAGCGAATGAACACAGAGAAAGGTGTGACAACCTATCGTTTACATCATGGTCAGGTACCGCAGAGTGAGCGTGCGTTTATGTGTGTTTGCTCAACTCACCAGTGTGATATCTCGTGAGGCTGCAGCTGCACTCATGTGTAAGCTTGGCTGTCTAACTGAGCTGCTGCAGTCCAACGCTCGAGCAAAGGTCCCAACCGCCCTGAAAAAACACAAACATAAAAAAACATAGAGAATATATAAATAAAAAACAGAGTTAGCATAAATTCTTGTCTGCAGGACTTTTTGTTTTGTTTTTTTGGCCTTAAACAAACCCAAACATAGACAAATAGTTCTGAATGCGCTTCCAGTTACAGAAACACAAATTAGCTAACAATGACTCAAACACATCAAATAAATAAACTAAAGGTTTACACATATTTAACAAATGCAATTCTTGTTCATTTTCTAATATTAATATAAACTGTGATAATTCACTTTTTTTGAAGATTAACATGAAAATGAGCCATACTTCAAAGCTCTCCCTCAAATAATAACAATGTGTATTTAATCCCATTTGCAGTTACATTTGCACTTTGAACCTCAGAGGACAATAATGGCTGAATAATGTCATTATTTCAGCAGACAGTTCTAATACTCTTAATACTTATAAAAACTATTGTTCTGTCTGTTAGTGGGTTTAAGTAGTTGCAGCTGTACACTGGAGGTTCATAACATCGTTTTAGTGCAGAGGTCAGAGGTGAAAGGTCTTACCGTGCCACCACTAGGAATTGGTCTATCTGTTTGTTGGTGAGTGGACACTCTGGATCCCACAGCTTCTCTTCTAGCTTGGACTGGTCCCTGTCATCTGCCTCACCTGCAGGACACACAGAGACTACGCTTTAAAATAAACAATAATTTCGTTATTTGCTTGATATTGTAATCAGGATTATCAACCCATGAGACTGTCGTTCTCTGGTAGACCTAGTAGTTTAAAATCTGCACACAATTTGTAAATTTCCACAAACTATGTGATGGTTCTGGACAAAAGAGGGTAGAGGTGTCAAAAATATCGACCTATTGATACACAAAGATTCTGAGCATTTGCAACACTTTCAATACTCATCTTCTGCTGTATCAATACACCAATCCAGCTGCTCTGTCTCACTCTCTTTTTGTTAGTTTACTACAGTCGCTCTGGTGCTCTCTGATACTAACCATGAAAACTAAAGACATCTTTATCATGCTATAACCTTTTCGTATATATATATCTTTAAATACAAATTTGTGGTATTGAATATCGATATTTCTCAGGGTTTCGTATCGAAGTTAGAAATTCCAGTAAATGGCTTATTTCTTCAGTGTTACTTGAGCTCTATCATCCTTGTTCAGTTTGGCAATAACTACGAAAATTTTCAAGACTTTCACCGCTACAGCCTCAAACAGGGCAAAAAGTTGCAAAAAAACCCCCCAAAAATCTCTGAAGAGCATGCTGGACGTCAATCTCAGAACCCATCAGTCTCGTATGACAACGATAAAGTGTCTCAGGTCAGAGAGCAGTATTTCAGGGGTTCTGGTGTAGTCAACGAATTTCCAGTCCAAGACGTCCTCCTCTGTGTAGCCCTCATTGTTTAAAGTCCAATAAGCTTGAGACAGATCGACACAACATTCCTGCTTAATTTTAGAAACAGATATCTGCATATGAATGCAGATAAATTAGAAAAGATTAGCAAACAGAGAGCTAAATTGTCGTCAGACTATAGCCACAGGGCTCCGAGACTGCATTTCTGCCAATGCGTTGTGACGTTTTGCTCGCCAGACTGTTAACCTGCCACTCAAAAGTAATTGGTCAACAGAACTACACGGACTAACAATAATGCTTCTGATACCAAAGTCTTGTCTCTTTGCCTACATATTCTGCTGTCATATGTTCATAGAAATTAGCTGAACAAGGACATTTTTCAACTTTTGTTTACACATGCAAGAAAAAAAACGTTTCCCAGTTCATGTTGAGGTTGTTAATTACCAAGTCAGCTTTTCAAGAATTTTAACTCCAGCTGCCCTCTATAATTGATAATGCTTTCACGGTGCACGTCTGAAAGAGACTTAAAATCAAGTCATGGGGCAAAATCATTTTCATGTCAAACACACCATGAATAAGGTGTGTCCATCATCATTTCGACAAGGAAAAAAACCTGCTAAGTTCTCCATTAATAGAACAAAGCCTGCAGATTCTTCCCCTTCCAAAGAAAAACTACCTTCCTACTTCGAAACTAATTACGCGCGCACACACACACGCACAAAGACGATAGGTGAGGATAGTAATGCTAGAGAAGAAGAACAAGTTTTGACACACATGAAATCAACAAAACCTGTGGGTGTTATTACATAAATCATGTGTTTTGACTCACCCTCTTGTAGCATTTCAGGTACGTCTGCCTGAAAACGCGGTCCCACTCTGATCTCTCCTTTGTCGGCCAGCAGGGTCTTCTGTGTTGGGTCGTACACCAGCGAGTAAAAGAACGTATCCTGAAGTAAAACAACACGCATCAGTCACTATTATACATATGAACCTTGATCTTTTTTCATTCCCAGTGTGAAATGAAGTCTAAAAGAACTAGGGCTGCAACTAATTATTATTTTTTCATTCTTGATTATTCTGCCAATTATTTTCTCTAATAATAAATAAAAAATGTGTCAATAAGACTTTAGATGGATAGTGAAATATACCCTGCATTATTTACCGGAGCCCAGGGTGATGTCTTTGAATTAAACAGTATGTTATATCCAACCAAAAGTCCAAAAATCCAAAGTTATTCAATTTATTATCATCTATAACAAAGAAAATCATTAAATTCCCACATTTAAGAAGCATAAAACCAGCAACTGTTTGGTCTTTTGTCTAAAAAATTTCTAAAACCCATAACGATAATAAAAATTGCTGTTGATCGACTAACTGACTACTAATCATTGCCGCTGTAAGACATCCAAGAAATTCTTGTATAACAAAATAATCTTTACTATAATCTCTGTAAAATAATAATGCGCTAAAATAAAAACAAACATTTTTAGGGAGAAATGAAGATAACATCTTCAACTGAAAAAATTTCATGACTTTTTGGAGCAGAAATTAATAATTAACTGGTCAATAGACAAAAAACAAAATGCAACTATTTTGATAATAAATTACTCATTTAAGTATTTTATTTAAAGTAAAACATCTTAATATAATCTTGTACCAGCATATACAAAAATGTGATGTTTTGATGCTTTTTTTGTCTTATGTGAAAACTAATATCAGTGTTAATCTTGAGGTGTTTGTCGGACAAAACTATTGATCAGCCATCATCATGGGCATTAAAAAATTAACTTATTATTTTCTTACATTCTATGAACTGAACAACAAATCAGGAAAATAACTGATTAGCTGACAATAAAAGTAATTTTTAGCTGCAGCACCTTGGGACCTTTTTCTACATTTTTTGACATCTGACACATGAAAAAAATAAAAAAAAGGACAAATCAGGTTCTTTTCTCTGTCTCACCTCTTTGTCAAGGTATGAAAGAACGGCTTCAGTTTCATTCAATAACGCGACACTGCACTTCCCCCTGTTAGAAGACAGACAGAGGGCAGAAGCACCATGTAAAACACTGACACAGGAAGTGAGCAGCACTCAATTTGTCTGTTCATGGCTGGATGAGTGACTATCCATGGGCACTGCCTGCAGATGAGGTGTGGAGTCCAGTGTGTGTGTGTGTGTGTGTGTGTAATTTTTTGTACAGTACCTGATGTGTGTCGCAGGTAGACTCTCATACTGCCGGGAGAGGAAGAGCTCTCTGTGGCGAAGCTGGTGTTTCTGTTTTTCTGTTAGCTCTGTCTCTGTCGGACTCTCCTTCTCCTCTTCCAACTCCTCTGCAAGAAACAAACACGACAGAGAAAATGACACACTAGAAAATAAGAGACACTAATGTTAAAAATGAGTTTGTGAAAACTGACACAAGAAACGTGACGGTCTTACTCGTGACGGATAACAGACCAACAGATTATCAAAGTCACAAATGCTTCCAGCCAAGTTCGTTCATTCATCTCTAAGACTTCATAAAGCTCCACTTAATGATATTTCATAACTGTGCCGTCTTCAGATCTAATACAATAGGCTGGTAAAATGGCCCATGAGGGCTTTGCAATCACAAACTATTGCTGCCATCTATTAAAGATGCCCAAGCTATTACGCTCAAGTGAAATTTAATTTCAAAGACAGTATTTTCATCCCTACAATACTGGATCAACTGCAGCTGAGACGGCACATAATAACGTGAAGCAGAAAAACATGTGAGCAATTCAAAGTGAAGGCATATTTTTTCAGATAAATGAGGATAATTTGCCAGTTTCCTCATTTCCACTGCTGATGTGTCACTTTTTAAGCTGTCGGTATACTTGTCCCCCCCCCCCCCAACCCTCCTGACGCTGATGTAAGGGGACGGCTGTTTCCCGCAATCAGACCATAACACCAACTTCACACCATGATTGGCCAGCTGTGAGGTAAGGAAGAGGCCAGCTCTCTCTCTGTCTCTCTTTTTTCTCAGTCTTGACATAAATATTTACGTAATTTTTCATGTGAAGAACCGAGTGCAACGCTATGAATGTCTTCCATGAGAGACCTTCTGAAAAAGTTTGCATCTATACTCGTATTTAAACAATAATGCAACGTGATCTCATCCCCACTGGTCACATTTTGACTAAGGCTGTGAGCAGTAAGGGGCAGATCATACTGAGATGTGTCACTAGAAGTGTCTTGCTGCTGCATAACATGTTTTTCTGGTGTTTTTTGGGTGCGCATAAAAGTTAAGATATTTTTCAACTTCTTCACTCAATGTCACTTTTGGCCACACGCAAGCAGCCCCGCTCCACAGGCGCTCCCAGATGTTTTTTCAGATGCATTTCCACTGCTTTTTTGGAGCGGTTGCACCTGACACGATGCATCTCTGTGTGATCACCCCTGAGTCTTCCCTTTACAGACAGGTCCACTTTATGCCAGTCCCGTGCAGTTTGTTTTTATTCACTTTGTCACTTGATTTCTAATCAAGACAATCTGGTAAGAATTGTTTCACTTTGTCAATATGGACTTCATAACTGTCCATGATAGTAAACATGCAAGTAAACAGTGTGATTAATGGAAATTAACAATTGAAATTCTGCATTTAATCGCGATTTTGACTCATACAGGGATGGCGGGTGATGATGCAAAGGGAGTCAGTGGTAAGTCATGTGAGTCAAATCACTTGACTAAGAAAGGGTCTGTGAAAATGTTTAGGCAACAAAATAATTTGGTCAGGGTTAAGAAAAGAGAACAGTTGATGTTAGTTATGTGAGTCCACTCATCTGACTAATGACTGAATAACAAGTGACAAAAAAACTCAACGCCTACCTTTAGTTTCAATTAGGACAGACACACCTGCCTCCTGGGTTAAAGTCCTGTGCTTGTTGGCCCCATCCAACACGCTTTCAACCTGAACTAAGTGGATTTTCTCACTCTTTGTACTATGTCCATTGCTTTGGATGTCTCTATGAACGGTTTCTATGTAAACAGGACAGTCGGCAGGACATGAACATGGGCAGGACGTTTTGAAGACATGTAATGTGTGCAACCCACTGCAGGAGATTTAAAAAATGTTTTGTTTGAGAAAAACTTGAACCTCAGCTGCACCATGGTTTGACGGCCTGTGGCCGTGTACATTTCTACTGTCAGAGCTACCCCAAAGGCAGGCATATGGTCAAAACTAACTAGTTGTGATGGGAGGTGAGTTTGTGAGAAGTTCAAACCATGCTTTCTTTCTAATCTCTGCATACATTGCCTGTCGTTGCATGAAGTGGATGTGCTTATAATTTTGAAGGACCCCCCCTGTGTGCTTCACCCCTTCAACAGGGGTGAAGCACACAGACCCTCCACTTAACTGAGCAGCGTCCTATATTATATTGCTGTTCTTACTTTAAGCCAACAGATAGCTGACTTGTTGTTTTCTGATCTGCTCTCCTTCAACATATCAGAGCTGTAACTGCAGTGCAAACACACAGCTGAAGTTTTTGTTTGCTACTACAAGGCAACTCCAGGTAATCAATCTCATATTTGTCACTGAGGTTGGCAACTAGCTGCTAATTCATCACAGCAACATATTGACATTTTGGTAATGAACAAGTAAAGGTATGCATTCCAATATTGCAAGGTATGAATGGTGAAAATGAATGTTTTTGAATCTAATTTTTGGATGCTTGAAAACAATTCTATTCACCCACCTCTATTGTGTTGGGGCGGCAGCAGCAGCAGCAATTTCAGAGGCAGATACTTCAAAATCTCCTCACATAGAACCAAAACTATCTGCGTGGCTTGATACCAAGAGGGTAGGCTGCAAAATGTCTATTTTTGAGATAAACTGACCTGTTAGCTCTCATGTAAAGCTGAAGTTTAGCCCTCAGCTGTTGTTTGATCTTTGACTGTGATGATTAATAAGCATAATAAAACAAAACAGATGGCAATGTACTAAAAGGGCTTCAGAATAACTCTACCAAAGGCCAATAAAGGCAAGAAAATCGAGGCCAACACATACATATTCTTCTATCTTGACTTGTAGCTTCAGATTTTGGTAATAAATGCAGATATTTCAGCTTTGACTCCTACAAAGTGCACATTCTGTGTCTACTTCTGTGAATCAGATTCACTGCCAGTCCTTTTGTTTTCCTCCTAAACTAATGAAAACATAAATTGCGTGAATTATGGTGTTTTTTTTTTAGTGGTAAGTGGCAGGCAGTGCTAAATTGTATTATTGTTTGTGTCTCTTCTGCTGAGCAGCTGGTGGACGACTGACTCTAAACAGCTTGTGAAATTGGCACTGATGGGTGCATATGTCCCTGCATACTGTACGGTTTATTTTTCAGCGCTTAAGATGACTTATGTTTACAGAGTTAAACTAAATGAGCAAAATTGGTTTTCCACAAAGAGTTTGACCTCACAGAAAGAGTAGCATTAAGCCACACAATGCATTCCTGTCTGTGCTCTCTGCCGATTCTCAGCTACGCAAATCATTTAAACCACTCTGCACTGGGTGTCCTCGTCTCAAACGTCCCTCTAAAAGTTGTGGGAGGTTTTAATTTACAGAAAGTGATCACCAATTTGTTGTGGTCGAAGGAGAAAGTGAAACATAACTGGAAACAGGTAGAAGTCTACCCACACAGAACAGGTGTTGGTGTGATAACAACACTTTCCTTCCTTCCCTCTTCTCATACTGCCAATTCTCTCCCTCCCTGATGGTAATTGAGAAATAAATGTGATGTATAAGTATGAATAGCAGAATATTATCAAGTCACACTGCAGCGCCTATTTATGTGACTAAATGGTTGCACTCTGGAGCTGTGGTCGACATGAAAAAAATCAAAAATCAAATTGATGGTAAATATTACAATGTGCCCAGGGCGTGCTAAGTGGAAACGTAGCTGGGAAGGTCTGCTCGAATGACGAGCGGCAGAAAGCCCATAATGGCATTTTCCCTCAGTGAGGCTGGCTGAAATCCCAAATGAAAACCGTTAAGTTTCAGTCTGGGAATGCAATGTGCATTCATTACTTAATGACTGATAAACATTTTATTAATGGATACACCATTTTTGTCATTTTTTCAATTAAACATAATAAAAATCATAAATTTTCACTTCTCAGATGTGAGTATTTGCTGTTTAATAAAATTGTGAATACATTTGATTAGGACTGCAACTAACAATTATAGTCATTGTTTACTTAGATGCAGATTATTTTCCTGATTGACTGACTAACCCAACTATATTATATTTACAATGTTTTAAAACTGAAAAACTTCGCTTTTGTGTAGTTAAAACCAGCATGTTTGGCATTTCTGCTTCAAAAATGACTAGAAAGAACTGATTATCCTAATTATTCCCAAATAATTATCTGTTGATCAACTAAATAATCGTCTAATTGCATAAGCTCCACATTTGATTTCAGTGTATAATAATAAACAGATTCTGAAGAAACTGTATTGCCTCATACAACACTAGATTCCTTTAAAGGAAAATGTCGGAATCAAGCGGGTTTTTGTGTAAGTTTTCAGCGTGCACTGTACTTCTGGGAATATTTTGATCCCCAGATTAGCTGGAAAGCACCTTGCTTTCACTGAAGGTGCGGACCCAGACCAAAGGCTAGTCTAAGTATAGCCTTATTCTCACTGCACAAAAAACCTGCAATGGCAAGGTGTACGACTGGCATCTTACCCGGGTCAAATGATTCTGCAGTGGGTTTTTATCGCCTCCAGCTCCAATCGGCATTGATGGGAACACAACACCTGGATGAACGCGCTAATTTCAGCTCCTTAAACGGTGAGATCTACCACAGCGGCATCACTAATTACCTAATTCTGTATCACCCTGAGCAGCGCTCAAACATCAATCCAAATCAGTCTGCACCAAGTTTGAAAGAGTCTGAATGAGTAGAGATATAGTAACCACCGTAAAATTTTCACAGACCTCGGTCCATGCTGCTCTACAGTTAACCTGTTCTCCTGCCAGTCGTGACGTTGCAGAAACACCAAAACAACCCACACACACACTCAAAAGGGACACTTTTCTGCTGCAAAGCCACGTACACAGTTGGCAGTGGGAAAGCAGTGTATAGCCTTTTTAAAGCTATTTTTTGGCCTTTATTTGATAAGACAGCTATGACGGGACTATTATTAAAGAGATGACAGGAAATGGGGATCAGAGAAAGTGGGGATGACATGCAGCAAAGAGCAGCCGGTTGGACACGAACCTGGGGCTGCTTGGAGAAGGACACAGAGTCTCTGAATATGGGGCAAGTGCTCTACCAGCTGAGCTACGTGGCGCTCTGTCTATTTGTCTTTTTGCTGATTTGTTTGTAGTTTTTCCCAGTCAGGCTCTGAGATAACGTTATCATTAGGCTTCTGCTTAGAGGTAGTCAATTTACAGCTCACCGCAACTTCATATGATACAGTCTTTGGCTTTTGTTTCATATCTAGTGGCAGCAAAAATGTTGTTGCACATTTCCCATCTGTTGTTAGCACATATTAGCTTGGAGGGCTAATTTGGCTTGTTTATTTTTTGCATCAGCATCGCTGTTACTCTGAACGTCCTGCTAATTCCATTCAAACTTTGTGTGGAAATAATGAACGAAAAGTCAAATATGTGTACTGAACAGCACAAATCCGATTTGACTGACATAATTCTGAGGAGCTCTTTAACCTCTGAGCAAAGGACAAGATCAACCGCCATTTAACAGCAACAGTAAATGATTGTTATTGCTATGTTAATAATAATAATAAATGTTATTTACATAGCATCTTTCATACAGGAATGCAGCACAAAGTGATGTTATGGCATTGACCGCCTGACGCGTACGTTACATGTCCCACTAGACACTGACACTGTTGTGCAACATGTCACGCCTCTTTTGCTTCTGGACTGCCGACATGCTATCAAAACAAATCACACAGTGGAGTGGTATGATGCAAGCATTGTTTGATTTTGTGAAAAAAGTGAGGCTGACGTAATGAAGGTACGGTCCCCACACATTTTCATGGACAATATTTCAAAATTTTTCCGTGATTTTTCAAAGACCCAAAATATCCTTTTCTCTTTCCCTACTTGTCCATAATTGTAATTTCAGCTACCAGGCATAATATGAAGGGAGAGGCACAATGCAGGGAGAAAATGAAAAAAAAAATGTATGTGATGTTTAAAAAAACATTGTCGCAAATAGTGGTATATTATGTCAACAGCATCGGAAAATAAATTTGCCATTATGCCACAGTATGTGAAAGGTTATGCACTGAAGATTACTGTAATGATTTCATTACACACAACAAAAAAACCTTGACCTTTTCAAAACATTCAATACTTTTTACTAATTCCATGACATCCTTCCAGCCTGGAAATTGTAATTGTGAAATTGCATGACTTTTCCAGGTTTTCCACAACCGTGTCAACCCTGTGATGAGTCTTCATTGCAGAAGTTTTACAGGATTTTCTCTATAAAAAGGATTTATGACTGAAGTCACTACTTACTTGCATGTTTGTCTGCGAGCTGGATGAGGCTGTGCGAAATGTCTCTCCTTCTGTAGAAACAAACCACCTTGGCCTCCACGTTCCCACTGGCCGTCTGAAACAGAGAGGGACACACGCTGACTGAAAGCTGCGACTACACCTTCCTGCACAAATCTCTATTATCTCAAGAGACCTGGCTGCTTTGTGTGCTCATCAAGCTACGCTGCTATGACAGGCTGACCAGAGCAGCAACAGCGAGTTTGAGCGGATGATTGATTGATTGTCTCGCTGTATAATTAGGCCGACAGGCTTAAAGACTCAGCCAGTATTCAGTTCTGTGACTGATGGAGAGTGAATGGATGTGGGGGAAAGCGGGTTGAGAAGACTGCTTTCAACTAGTGCTGTTTTCCTTGGAAGCTTGCAGGAAAGAGCTGATAACGACTCAACTGATAAATAGGGACAAAATAATAGGAACACCATACATTATAGTGCATTAGGGCCAGGCACCATGTCTGTATCATGTTATGAGACTAGATAACGTCTTAAAATTTGGGTATCTTAAGTGGTGTCAGTTCCTGGTTTTAAAGGCTGTATTACAGTAAAATTATGTAATTTTCCAAACTTACCAGACAGGTCTAGCTGTTCTGCTGTTTAGCGGTACCTACATAGTCATAATCTACATTACTGACAATTATTTTTTTTAATATCTCATCATGAAAATATTTTAAGAAAGCCTAATTATGATGCCTTCAATATTGCCATCAAGATATATGGTGAAATATATCTTGATAATTGATTTTCTCCATACTGGCCAGCCCTTCCTGCAATACAATGCAAAATCAACAAAACGATACAGCCACAAAAAATGTCTATCAACTTCAATATTTCATACTCTTCCATGACTTTTTCTTGGACCAAAAATACTTTTTTTTCCCTTTGCCCATTCACCTAAACATCTAAAATTCAAACTGTATGTAAACTGACTGATTAAGCATCCCCATTTATGTGTTAAAGGAACATCAAAAATGTGAAAATCCAAAAATTATTTCTGTTTTGTAGAGTTTCTGGCTTTGATAAGCAGCGCAATTTTGGTAAGAAACTTCTGTGGTGAACTAATAAACAAAAGCAAAACACAACCAAAACGCTGTCAAATGCCCACACATATTAAACCTACGGTTAATACAGAAAAGCTACACAAAATGAATTCCTCGTTATGTTACACTGATGTTATTTAATTTACTTCATGCTACAAATTTCCATGATTTTTCCAAAACTTTCAATGATTTTTACAAGTTCAATAACTTTTCCAGGCCCAAAAATGTGACTGTAAAATTCCTGCACTTTTCCAGGTGTACCCTGCTAATCCACCAATCTTTAAAGAAAACAAAAAAAACAACATTATAAGCCTCATACAGGCAGCATCTGTTGCCAGACGACTGTGTTACATTGCATCATTTTGCATGGTGTTCTTGTTATTCTGTCCACCCCCTTTTTTATCACTTATGCTAACAACACAGTCTCCTATCTTTATATTTCACTGTTCAGCCTCAATATGTTTGTTGTACCATACTGACCTGATCTGACATCTTCCCACCCACACCAGCTGATAATAGCATGCATTTATGAGTGCAAATGCAACACAGGAAAATGCTTATCTGACACGCCCGTTTAAGACGCGTGTGTAGTATTTAAACAAAGGTTAGCTTGGGTCTGCTCTTAACTGACACATGTGACACGTTTCTGACTTAAGTCAAAACAGGAAATTCTACATGTGATCAAACAGAAGCAGAGAAAAAAACATTGCTGCTTTTCAAAGCTGCCATGACCTGATCTTTACTCCTAAACTATCTAAGCTCCTGAAATGTCCATTACAGCGATCTCCCCCACCTGCACATACACTCCCACAGGTGTGTCCTGTGCGATTATTGGCAGTTGTGAGACAGAGAAACACCTGCCAGGTTCCATCACATTACAAACACATTCAGTCAGAAATTGCAGTGACATGCACAGTATTGCAAAGTGGGGGATGGGGACAGAAACAGGGAGGAATCCTAGCTATTCACCCTCAGGCCTAAAGCAGCATAAACACACACAAAGTGACACACCAACACTTCAGTACCTTGTTGAGTTCTTCTATCCGTCGGATCAGGTACGGGTTACTTGAGGAGTTCTCAAAGAATACATAATCTGAAAAAGGAAACAAACATCCTTCACTGTAACAATGGATTAGCCTGTGAGAACAAGTGAAAATAATAAACTCAAAGGACACTTTTTTAGGTACACCTTTAAAATGTGAATGCCAACCAATAAAACAGTCCACATTTAAAAATAGAACAATGGTTAGTTCCAGTAGAGAGTGAATAATTTAACTATATGTTGGTCATTGAAGTTGTAGTTTGCAGTGGTGTTGAACTGGACGGCATCATACTGAGAGGTGTTTTTAATGTTAATGTTTTGGGCACACCAAACACCACCTGCTGTTATGCCGCCTTACTGCTCTTTATATATGGTGTGATCGCGGAATGGGAGGAAAAAGTTATCTCGCCTTTAGGCCGCCACAGGAGGAAGTAATGATGCCAAAATGGGGTCTGGATAAACGTGACGGTGAGCCGGGCCGCCGCATCATTTTTGACAATGTTAATTCTGGTGACCCAGTGCGGGATATCTAAATTGTAGCTGTTAGCCCCTAACTCAAAGAAAAATAACAGCTGCCATAAATGTCTGTAAATTAGAAAAAAAGAACAATGATTGATAGCTCCTTACCCTCCGTGCAGAGGACTAGATCAGCTGCCATATAACAGAGGAGCTAAATGACTGTTGCTGACATGCAAATGCTGTTGTTATTACTTACAATGCACTCAACAAATGTTATATGTCACACGAGAAGCAGACGCTGTGTGTTAAACATCACGACCATCAAGCCTCATCTGGTTCGACGACACATCGGAGCGGGATGAGGCCGTAGTTTGGTTTTATGTAAAAATGCAAAGGTGGCATAAAGGAAGGACTTAGTAGCAGCTCTGTAATGCAATCTCTTGTAACCCTCCTAAATGCAGAACTAATGGCTGATCTGTTGTATTGGAGTGTATTAAATTATATTGGAGTACCTAATAAAGTGGCCAGAAGGTGTGCACACACACACAGACACACATACACAATTACACATGTATATTGCAACCACTGTCTGACTCCCAGCTCACAATAAAACAAGCAGAGGAACATGAAACTGGCTGTGTGACATTCGGTAGTTTTCTCCCTCATTTTTAAAAAACATACTGTGGTTTAACTACTGTTTTGCTGCTATAGTGGAGCCAGAAGTACAAACGTGTGTGTGTGTAAATGAGTGATTTTGTAAGATGAATAAATTGAATGACTGAATCAATTACATAAATTGAATGCAGTAATATACATTTAATCCTTGGAAACCTGGAGCAGCATAACTTTTTTTGCTGCTTTCACACACCTGAACCCTGAACAATTTGTGCAGAAATCGGTTTTTTTTTTCATTAAAAAGCTAGGAAAAAATGTTTAGGTAAAAAAAAAACAGGCAAGGGAGAAAACTATATTTATAGTTATCATAAATCCATATTTAAAATTATGTTACTTAATCATAAAAATATTTAAAGCAGTTTCCAAGTCATATTTGCCTTATTTTTTCCCTCTTTTTCTATTTTTTATTTGTTTTTAACTCATTTTTGGGTTATTCTCATACTTTTTACTGACTGCGTGCTATTTTTGGGGTCATTTTTTTCTTTCATTGCTCATGCCTCCTTTCTATGTTTTTAAAGGTTTCTATGTTTCAAAGGGTTAAGTCATAATTGCTGATTTTCCGTTGGTCATCAACAAAATCGGCAAAAACATGACCTCACCCAGGGAGAGGAGACAGAAATTAAGCCTGATTCAATTATACCTGAGCAGAACATGCAGTAACATTGGAAAAGTTCAGTTCATGACAAATGTTGCCTTTCAGTGCTGTCTGAAATATTGTAATAACCAAGCTCCAGGTGCTTACGCAAGTTACCTATGTTGTAAATATGTATCTGGATTCAAAATGATTCAATATTTTTCTCTTTAGCCCTTTAAACTTGAGCAAATTGGCTTGATTTCTTGTAAAAATATGGAAAGAAGTTATGTTTCAACAAGCTTTAAGCTATGGGAGTTGTAGTTTCAAAAGAGCAATTGAAGGCAGCAGGAGACCGGCATCTGAGGTGACCATATGATCAACAAATTGATAAAATGATACTGATACTATCACCTGTACAAAGAGTTACTGTAAATGTTTAAGATACATGTCAAGCATATCTGCTACTCAAGCTTAATCACAGTGTGACTGTAAATTTTAATATGTGTGAATAAATGTATATGGTTTAACAGAAGAGAAATATAACAAAATTAATTTAATAAAGTAAAAGTATGAACCAAGTCACAAATAATTGGATATGGGGCTTTTTTTTTTATTATTAGGCTTATTCTCATTTTTTTAAAGATATTATAGAATATATGGCAACTTTTGAAAAGTTGAGGTCAGGGCACATGCTGCCTTCAAGCGCTTTCTGAAATATTGTAATTACTAGGTTCCAGGCACTTACACAAGTCAGTTATTATGTAAATATGTAAGAGTAGTCAAGATTTGGTATTCAGTGAGTGTGTGTGAATATTACAGCTGTCCACCTCTGGATTCAAAATGTGTGTACCTGCAGTTGTATTATCGTTAAATTTCAGCCTTGACGTGACAGTTTCCTCCTTAACCATTAACTTGAGCAAACTGGCTTGATTTCTTTCAAATACAAGAAAATGACATTAAATAATGGAAAAAAAAGTTTTTAAAAAGTTTATCATGGCAAATGCTGCCTTCAAGTGCTGTCTGAAATATTTTAATTGACATACTAAAGGCACCTGTGCAAGTCAGTGGTGATATAAATATATAAAAGTTTGGCACCCAGTTAGTGCATATACATATTACAGCTGTCCCCCTCTGAATTGTGATGTGTTTCCATGTAGATTTAATATATATATATTTTTATTTTGCAGCTTTCGCATGTATACTTATATTAAATTGCCAGAGTTGCACAAAGAAAAACTAGTTATATGTATGCAGAGGCAGCATTTCAAGATATATGTGTCATTATTTCGTAAAGAAAAAACAAACACTCGTGTCGCACAAACAAGATTCAAGTTGCAAGAGTTGCAGTTTACAAAGAGCACTTGAAGGCAGCAGAGAACTGCATCTGAGGTGACCATATGGACAACAAATTGATAAAACGTTACTGATATCACCAATAATATCACCTGTGCAAAGACGCCCAACGTATACGTTTAGGGTGACACGTAAAGCATAAGTTATCCAAGCTTAATCCGGGTGTGACTGTAGATTTTCATACGTGTGATTAAAGGTGTAAGGTTTAATCTCACCCGACGCATCGACGCCATTCTCGAGACAATAATTTGATGTTGAATTCCTCTGCTAACAAGCTAGCTAGCAAGTGAAGTCAATTCGCTAATTAATAGCGCTTGTGGTGAATGCATGTGGACAGTGTGGCAATAAAACGGCGTCTAGTGTTACCAAGATATTAGATGCTTTGCTCAAATACTGTAAAACGAGCGCCACAGCTGCAATAATGCTAATCAGTGGAGCCATTGCTGGTGCTAACGTTAGCTTAATAAGCTCGTACTAATGGCTGCATGCCAGAAGAGGCAAATACAAAGGCAGCCTCAGACTGCCCGTGGTAACATTTTAACAACCTTTTAAACACATGTCTAGTCGAGAAGTGCCACAGCGTACCAGCTACCCGTACCTCCGGTGTAATTCTCCGAAAACCGAAAGACCAACAAAAGGTGCCGACAACTGAAATATGTTTACATTGTAAGCTAGCCATTTAGCAAGCTGGCGGCTAGCTGCTGTGGCCACGACAGACGCGAGGCCTGACCCATTTTGAATCCCAAATATTTAGAAATTCTCACCTTCCTGCTCCAACTTAACGCACCTCTGTACGTGTGGCACAGTCGTGTGTAACTATTAGAAGCACACAAACTAAAAATAACGCCGCACAATCCCCAAGGGATGCAAAACTGGAAGGGTTTCAGTTTGATAAAAAGATCCACATTGACATACATACCTCCGACCCGGTACATGTTGGCCGCCATTTCTGCCCTCCCGGAGTGCTAACCATAAACTAAGAGAAATAGAATAAATTAATTAAAACAATAAAACTCGGTTTCTTAAAAGGTAAGAGGTGCGTTAAATTATGGTCGTCGGGACTCCGGATGTGTAGCCAAGCGGGAGAATTTTTGGCAAATGAACCCCCCCTCCTCCACTAGGATTCTCAGTACCCTTTACAATACAGTGAACTCACGGCAGCCAAAAGAAGTCGGATCAACCCGAAAAACCACTGACTGGTGACGTAGGGAGGAGGGCGCGCACGCGCACACACGAGCGCAGACACGCGTGCTCGCGCGCGCACACGCGCACACATACACACGCACACTATCACCTTTGCAAATATTTGAAATGTGTTTATGTCGAATAAAATGCAACTAACTAATAATAAATAAATATTTCGACTATTATGAAGCAACATCTGAGAGAATGCAGCCTAAGTCAATAACTGCAGCTTTCTACATTTAAAAAAAAAAATAGAAAAAAAACATTCCTGATGCCTGAAACTCGATTTATGCACTGGTGTATTTGTGTATTTAATATTTATTTTATGCATTTCATTTTGTTTACTTTAATTTCATTTTTCAGTGGGTTTTATTTTCCATCTCCCATTTTGCATTGCATGTATTTTATTTTAATCTTTATTTTCCTTTTTACTATTATTAGGCTATCAAGTGGGTTTATTTTCCATCTGAATTTCCATTTATAATGTGGCATTCTATCCCCATTTTTATGTTCATTTTATATCTGTTTTCACATGAAGCACTTAGTGTATGTAGTTTTAAGATGCAAACCTACCTATGACTTCTTGTGTGTGTTTTTGTACTTTACTTTTCATGGATGCAATTCATTGAAAATGTATTTTTTAAATGTATGCATTCTGTATATATTTTTTAGCATTATTATTATAATTCAATAATTTATTTTTAATTTAATTTTTCACCTTATGCCATGTATGTATACTATTTTCTTCTTTGCTTTTATCTTCTTTTTTAACTATTATTATTATCTAGTAGGTTTTATTTTCTGCAGGTTTTAACATTAATTTCAGCATTATATATCTGTTTTTTTACTGTTTTGTTTCTATTGTTTTAGGGTTTTTTTTTAAAAATTATTTTTATTTATTATTATTTTGTATTTCCATATAAACCATTCTGTGCTTGTAATTGTCTTACTGAAAAGCTATTTTTCAGAAAGGAGATGTACAAATACAGTTTATTAGGCCTATAATTATTATTATTATTAGTAGTAGTAGTAGTAGTAGTGTAGTAGTAGTAGTATTGAATTTACCCATATCATCAGGCTACTTAATATTATTAGGCTATAAAGGGATATATATATATATATACTGTATATATATATACATAGCTATGATCGTGTTACTATGTTAACGTACAGTAATCTGAGACCAGCTAATGGAGCCATAATGTGATACCGTATAAACTTATTGTAGCCTACTTAGTTTTAGTCCTGCCAAACAACAAACCACAAATCCCTAAAGTTATTATAATTATTCTAATTATTTTTATTATTATTACTCCTAGTTGTTATTACACTGAATATGCTTCCGTATTTTAGGCTAAGAGGAATAAACTGGAAAATTAAACCACGAAGGTATTCGTACTTTTTGTGCAGACAGGCTCTACTTTGGAGATAACTGTGTGTAAAATTTCGCTCAGTAGTTTCCCAGTACGAGTTTCTCTCTCTCAGTGTGTGCGTCCGGTGCGCGCGCGCATGTGACATCATTGATGGGATTGGCTCGCCCTGACTGGGGTGGAGAGTCTCCTCTACAGGCTACAGAGGGAGAAGAAGAGGAGTGAGGGACAGAAGGGAGAGTTTCCATCAGCCACGGAGCTCTGCGCAGGGACAGCTCCACTCAAAGGGTCCCACGCCCCAGAGGACAGTGGAGACTGGGCCCCCCAAAGTGTCCAAACTCCTGTAGGGGGGATGGACTCTGAAGATGAGTTTTAGTTAGGTTACAGGTTGACAAGATGAAGTTCGGGAAGAGTATCTGCGTACTCAACGTAGGGGGAACCCGGTACGCCTTCACCCGTGAGGTGATTAGGGATTTCCCTCTCCGGCGCGTCAGTCGCCTGCATGCCTGCGCAACCGAGAAAGAGGTTCTTGAACTGTGCGACGACTACGACCGGGACCGGAATGAGTTTTTCTTTGACCGTCACGCGCAGGCTTTCGTCTTCATCATGTTGTACGTGCGCTCGGGTAAACTCCGCTTTGTTCCCGGAGTGTGTGAGCTGTCCTTTTACACGGAGATGCTCTACTGGGGACTGGAGAGCGCGCACTTGGACTCCTGCTGCCAAAAACGCCTGGACGACAGGATGTCCGAGATCGGACTGGACACTCTGTCCGAGGTGGACATCGGAGTGTCGGGGGATGAGTCCCAGACCTCGAGCGAGCCTGTGCAGCGGACTGTGCTCACCGGTCGCGCTAAATGGCTCGAGAAGATGCGCAAGACATTCGAGGAGCCCAACTCTTCGCTTTTGGCGCAGCTGTTGGCTTCAGTATCTGTGATCTTTGTGATCGTTTCTATGATCATGCTGTGTGCCAGCACTCTGCCGGACTGGGATACAGCCAAGAGGACTACAGTGGAGGAGCACAGGTAGGCGATAGTCAGGGGCCAGTCGAGTTTAGAGGAATAAAAGGGGGGTCCTTCGAGAGGATGCTGCCAAATATTAAGGCGCAATTTGTGCGGATACAAATGAGACTGATCGAAAATCTAGTGCGTAAAAGTCGGCGATAAGCTCACCAGGCTAAAGGATAGGCTACGTTTCTGTCACGATAAACGCCGTGTAAATAAATAAATAAATAAAAACACTTATGGACACTAATGAATCTCACACGAGCACCTGCACGCCGTCAAGGAAGCGGCAAAACTTACTGCGCACTGATAATTAATTACCCAGAAGGTTAATGTATGGATGTATTGGTCATATACAAACTTTTCCGTCCTAATAAGACGTTAGAGTTAGTTTTCTATTTAAGGGTACAAAAATCCGCATTTATTGTGAAGCAGGGGTGTAGCACAAAATCCCAGGACCTATGCATGAGTAGTCTCATTGGCCCCCCTGCCCTTCCTCTCTTGATCCATGTCACTCTCTCACACACCTTTGATTTTCTTTCTGCCTTATTATTATTATTATTATTATTATCCACTATTTTTTAGAAATGGTTTTGTCTTTTTACCGATTTATTAAGCCGATTTTGATGTTGTTATGATAAAAATGACTTTCAAATTAAAGAAAATTGCAAATTCCCTGGCCCCGGGTAATCAGTCTTACTTTGCACCCCAATACGATGCCCCTGCTCTAAAGCAATAGCTGCGTTTACAGATACTTCCTAGTGCAGGGGCAGACTAAACCATTTTTGCACCTTTAAGGGGTTTAAATAATTAAATAACTGCATCAAAATATTTCTGTAAAAATGTAAATAGAGACAAACTTTTCATTCCACACTTTTCGAGGACCCCACTGGGGCCCCACTGGGGCCCTGGGTAATTGGTCCCATTCTTCTACTCCATTTATGAATGAATCCTCGTGTGTATGGGGGGGGCTAAACCATTTTTGCACCTCTAAGGGGTAAGACGTGCCTAAGAGACCTTCCACTTTATTCGATAGAAAGTTTAGTCTTCATACACATTGGGGACGAGGGTTGCCATTTTTCCCGAAGACTCTGCTTTCAAGCCACATATTTAAAACATGATAAAAAAAACATTCATTAGATAGAAATAGGGACTTTGTCCTTGTGTTAACTGAATTGACGCCTCTTAGGTCAACACAGCACAAAGCCAAGTTTCAAGTCAAACATTAGGAACCTCACACAAGCTCCGAAACAAGCCAATCAATAAAAAATCTATATTATCTGCAGTTATTACACAGAAAGCCTCGTCGTCATCCCGAGCTTCCTCTGCACAATTAGTTTGAATATCTTTATTAGCTTGGTTAGTTTGCACTGCACAGTAAACAAGATGGACAAACATACCCAATAAATGACAAAAGCATAATAGTCCAGTGATGAATGGTAGAAGGTGCACTGAGGGATTATATATCAGGGTAAGCAAACAAAAAGGAATTACAGGAATCACCTTTTATCTAAGTTATTTTGGCATCCGTTTCTGAAAGCGAGGTGAAAAAGCTCACCTCTTTTTCCACTTTATTTTTGCACAGCATGTTCTCTGTAGGAAGCCCGAGGCTGCCTTTCTCTATATAAGGCTGGGTTATGCTCACTCAGCCTGGACAGAGTTTTGGATCGGTCACACTGGTTAGGTAATCGCTGAAAGTGTAGTTTATATGCTCCGGGTCAAAAGTATTCCAATTTCATGCCAGTAGATGATGCAATTCCCTCAGTTGCTCTATAATTCAGTTTGGGCTAATTGTGCTGATGTAGTTATCCCGAGGCTCTGTGCCCTTATTTGCTTGATCTGACTGCGTCTAAGTCAAGCACCACCTCACTTTAATTCAGTTTGATTTGCCTTTGCTGTGCTAATCAATGGGCTAATCATGCGTTTGCTTGTGTCACAGTGTCTCTTTGAGGGTTTTTAACCCATAAAAACCTGGAGCAACATCACTTTTCTGTGCTGCTTCCAGACACCTTTCACAAGTATTTAAAACTTTGAATCCTAAGCAAATTGGTTTATTTCTTAAAAAAAAAAAAAAAAAACACAGAAAAATAGGCAATGACCAACTTGGAAAGAAATGTGCCACAAATTTCCAGGTCATTTCCTTTTTTTACTTTTTTTCGGCAGCCAAAAGAAGTCAGAACTTAGCAAGGACAGTTCCACAAACTGCAAGAATAAGTAGATTTCGATTTTTTTTACCAGGGAAAATGTCCAGAAAATTGTCTAATTGTTATAATTATAAACTATACATTTTACAGACTTTTTTTATATATGTATTTTTAAAGCACCTTTTTTCAATTGATTTCCTTTTGTTGTTTTATTCTAATTCTCCTTTCTCAATAATTTTTTGTTTTTTCTTGTATTTTGGCGGGGGTGCTATCTTTCATGTAATTTTCTTGTGCTTCCTATAAATTTCTTGATTGCTTTTGGGTAAATTCTTCTTCATTGTCTTTTTCCCATGTTTGTTTTTTAAAAAAGAAACTGAGAGACTTTGCTCAGGTTTCAAAGTGTTAATCCTTCCTTTTGAGATGTTTCCCGGCAGTTTGTGTCCTTACTGTGTGTCTATCCTGCTGTCTTTGTTTACTTATGTCAACCCTGAATTGCGTCATCCATATTTCCCATAATTTCTATCTCCCTGCTTCCTTCTTCCTCACATTTGTCATCTCATATCATCCACATCTCTGTAGCTCCTCTGCCATTTCCTGTTTACAATCTCCTCTCCTCTCCGTAGGATAGTGGAGGCCGTGTGTATCGGCTGGTTCACAGCAGAGTGCATAGTGCGCTTTCTGGTGGCCAGAAACAAGTGGGACTTCCTCCGCCGGCCGCTGAACATCATAGATGTCATTGCCATTACCCCATACTATGTCACCATGGCGATGGCCCGTGCAGGGATGCCGGGTGCCGGGCTCGGGGTTGCTGGGGTGATACTGCGGGTGCTGAGGATGATGCGAGTGTTCTGGCTCATGAAGCTGGCCAGACACTTCCTGGGCCTGCAGACACTCGGGCTGACGCTCACACGCTGCTACCGGGAGATGGTCATGCTGATGGTGTTTGTCTTCGTCGCCATGGCGATATACAGTGCCCTGGCCCAGCTGCTGGAGCACGGTTTGGACTTGGGGACGCAGAACCAGGATTACGCCAGCATCCCGGCTGCCGCCTGGTGGGTCATCATTTCCATGACGACAGTGGGGTATGGTGACGTGTACCCTGTGACAATCGGGGGACGGGTGCTCGGAGGGATGTGCGTGGTGAGCGGCATTGTTCTCTTGGCACTGCCGATCACTTTCATCTACCACAGTTTTGTACAGTGCTACCATGAACTCAAACTCCGCTCTGCCAGATATGCACGCAGCCTGACAGTGGAGTTACTGCAGTGAAGAAGTATTAACACCACTCAGCCAAAACATTAAACTCACTTAAAGATGAAGTAAATAACATCAATCATCTTGTTACTAAACAGTGCACCTTGCCACACTGCAAACACTGTTCCACAGTGACCCAAGAACATGACAAGGATTTCAAGGTATCGCCCTTGCCTCCAAATTTCCCAGATCCAAATCTAATTGAGCATTTGTGCCGTTACCCCAGAAGTACTCCAATCCATGGTGGCGCCTCCTTGGATCCAACTTGGCTTTGACCTGCTGATACATTTACGACCGCTGTACTACTTCTTTTAGTCACTAACTGCCAACAGTTACTTTTATAATAATAAAAAAAAAAGTTTATTCATATAGCTTTGTAACCAACCTTACAAAGTGCTTTACACTTAAAATAACAGAAATACACACACACAGGGAAATTTTAAAGAACAAACACAAAAGAAAAAATATAAGAGCAACACACGGGATGTTTTTTTTTTTTAAATCTCCTGCAGTGAGTCACTCCTATAACACTTTGTGAAAACGTCACACCCATACCTCCCATGATCCTGCATTGATCCTGTTTTTGTGCTGTTACTAAATCCTGTGGCAGCTTAAAGGCGAGGCCACTCTGTCCCCTCATCCTGTGATCATACCTTACATACAGAACAGTACCCTGAACAGGCAGTATGAAAGGAGCAAGTGTTACTGTAGGTGGTGTCTCTCAAGTGGCAGGATACAAAGTCAGAACACTAGATTGTAACAACATGAACAATGTTATTGTCTTCACCCAGCAGTGGCTTGTTTTGGCTGATCGGTGTGCACAAGCCGGTTTGCCTCCAACACAGAGAAACCCAACACAGTGGACCTTCTGATCCCATTTTGAACTAATGATCAACTTTCTGCACTGCCCTGTTTCCTGCCTGAGCTGATTTTATTTGGCCTGTCTAGTTCCTGCCTGTTGTGTTGATGATCTCCAATGATTTTCTTCAACCAGCATGCGCCTGTCTCCTTAACAACGCCACTAGGATAGAAGAATAGGAACAGGCAAATAATTATTTATTAAACACACACAGGCGCAGTCAATCCAGTTTTGACAGCGGCTGCTGTTTACACTGTATTCCCATGGTTACAACATTGGCAGAGATGGCTGCTTTTTTTTTTCTCTGCATCCAGTGCTGTTTATTTGTCTGACCATCAGCCTTTCACTTTGTCTAAGCTTTGCACCCAGATGGTACAAGTTACACAAGACTGATGTGTGACCTAGATGCATTCTGTTAAACCTGTGAAATATGGAGAAGGAGCGAACAAGTGAGTGCAAAGTAGGGATGCAGACAGGGTACGCAGGAGGGCTTAGTGTGCAGGAAGGGCTTAAGCCATGGGTAATGAAATATGTAGGCAGGTCAGCGAGGAGTACAAGGTGGCAGACAAATAAAAAGGCAGACGGATATAACAGCGCAGATGGAGTGTGAAATGGTGGAATAAAGATTCGGGACAAAAAAAATGACATGAGATGACAGAATGTGGAGCAACCCTGAGCGCACAGAATGAAAAGACAGAGAGTGTGCATTGCTTCTCCATTTGTGAGTGAATGTCAGGCATTTTGTGTTCCTGCGTCTCCACGGCAACCTCCATCCTCCGACATGTCAATCATAATGGTGGTTGATTTTGTGTGCACACAAATAGGCCCCGTCCACGCACACACCTCCCGGCTGGCACGCACCAGTTTTGTTTTTGCGGTTTATTGGGAAAATGACAGCACAGGATTAGCTGATATTTATGGAAAAAAAAGAGAGCGGGAGAGTGGAAAAAATGAACATGATGGTTCTGACATTCATGATTCAGACATGTTTGCGCTGTTCACGGTCTGCCAAGATGATATGATTTGTTGAAGAGACACATGATCCAAACAAACAAGTCAACACCTCTCCCACACAACAGTCTTTCTCTGCATCTCCACTCCTCTTCCTCCTGTTGCCATCAACCATCCTCTTCTTACAGACACACACACACACACTCTTCTGTTGCAAAAATAATTAATGACTGTGTTCATTATCTGTCAGTCCTTAAAAGTCTATATGTTATTTCCTCATGAACTTTGCAGCCTTGTATGAGTTTAGTATGCACTGTAGACGGTACATATATCTCATTGTTGTTGTTGTTGTTATTGTGTTATTAATGTGCTTTTTAAGTCGTCACAAAAATGACAAATAATCAACATTTTACCACAACACATAATTTTCCCACACTCTCGTGGCATAGCTTACAGCCCAGTGAATTTTTTTAGCCCGGCCTGATCGAAACCATCAATCCAAACTTTTCTCATCTATGAACTTGTAATTTATGTGATTAATGTATGAGCTTTTATAATAAATTCATCTGAGCAAAATGTCTTTGAGTGTGGAATTGCTTATTACAAATTTAACTGGATCATAAAAACTTCAACTGATATCAGACTTCACAGTCTGCTTCCATAGTATTACAATACTTTATATCTTGGGTTTTCACTAGAGCTGCACAACTTAAGGAAAATATGTGATAAGCATGGGTGAATTATGACACATTGGGCCCCTGGATGTGGATGTGAAAGGCCCCCACACAGGTACAACATGAATGTTGTTTCTCCCCACAGAGTTGAAGTCCTACAGCTAAACTGAGGGGATTAAAGAGGTATTTCATTGATATAAAGAGAATCCTTACATAAAACTAGGCTGTCTCTGCAATAGAGAGACACAAATACTTTTGAAAAAAGTGCTACATGATCAGAGAAAACAGAGAAAAAGGACATTTTTGCTCAAGAGGTAGAAAAACTACAACTACCAGAATGTAATGCGTCGCACCTGACCAATAAGTGCTCTGGGTGGTGGGTGAAGTATGGATCTCATATTACTGTTAAAAAATGAACTGAAACATGTTTCTGGAACCATTTGAGTGGAAAAATATGCAACGCAGTAGGAGAATCTTTGTTATTTGATCGGCGCTGCTTAGTTTACGGTTTGATCTCTGTTTTTATCTGCCGCCGTTCTCATCTGTTCATGTTTACAAACTGCCTCAATTACAGCTAAACAGAGCGTTAAATTATTATGGATTTTATCAGGACTGCTCAGTTTTACTGTTTGATCCGATTTCGGTTCAAATTTGAGAGAGAAAGAGAGACAGAGTTAGATACATCTCTTGTTCCAGCTCTATACGTTTTGCATCCATGATAGCAACATGGTTGGCAGGCAATATGAAAATGCAGAAGTACAGCCTGTAGTTTGAGCAACAGCCCTGAAAGCCAGCAAAACATCCAGTGGAGTTTCACCATCGGGGAGGACGGTTGTCTATTATCATGATTCTTTCATGTGATAACTTCAAAGTCAATGTTTTGGCTATTTACAACAGTGACTTCATGCAGAGACTTTGCAGAGACCCATGGCGATGTAGAATATTGTTGACTGTAACGTAATTGATATTACTTCTAATATTCAACATATTCGCACATTATCACATGCTAAAATATAACAAACTGCTTGCTGAATTTAAACAAATGTTTTGAACAAACACAATACTGAACTTAACACAAATTAACCAAATTTAAAAACTGACAGTTACATTTTAAAGTTTTCTATTGCTGTTGTTTTTTAACTCTCTCACAAAAAAATCCACAGTGAAAAGGCTGTAGAGGATGTTACATTTTAAGCATATTTGAATATTTTACAATATATATTGTAATTTTTGCCTTGTGTAGTGTAATGTCACAGTCTTTCACAATGTATTTAAGCAAAGTTGACACAATGATAATATAAAATCAATAATATATTGTGCATGCCTAATTTTTACATCTCATAAACCTTACCTTAAATAACCTTCTTAATTAACTAATTAAAGCCACCCAGTATGACCCAGAGAAGTGATAAATGAATCAGGCATTTCTGTCAGATGTAGCTTTAAAGTCTCAATGTGATTACACTATTTACACCCCTCAGCCTTTTTTCAGAGGTAGTGGGGAACACCTGAGCCCACTGGCAAGGACATTCAGTGCACTCATCAGCTTCACATTGGGGTGAACATTGTGCCACGGTCTACTTCACAAAGCACAAAAACTGCTGATGCTCTGTTCTCAAGGTGCAGACTTTTTAAGCATGTTACACATCTGTCAATAAGCTCTGAAGTCTCATCAGCTCATTCAGTATTATACAGCCTACACCCAAGGTAAATAAAGAAGACACATGATGACATATTAAAGGAAAAACTGAAAAGTGTCACTGTAAAGTGTTTTTCTGTCACTTGGTACTCCTTAGCAAAAATGACCTAAGTCTCCAAAACTCTACTCAAGCGATAATTCATCTAAAATATATTTTTAAAATCCTCTAAAAGATGACTGTTCATTTGGTGTTTTGATTATGTCTAATAATCGCTCCAAAATCTCCACTTGACCTTCAACAAATACATTGTTACAAGAGAACGCCCGGCATTCAACTATAACTTAAGTAAAAGTACAAAAGCATATGCATAAAAGTACAGTAATAGTACCAAAAGTAAAAGTGATCATAATGCAGAAAGGCTCATTTCATTGTGAAATATTGCATTATAATTAGTAATGGTAAGCTGTGTAAGCTTCATGCCTTTAATGGCGCAGCTGTCTACTAGAATAATACAGTCTATTGCTTTTTCAGTCTACAGATATAGATTTGCTGCAATAACAAGGATTTAAGTTTAGTGAACTTTATCTTTGGACTTAAGATGAAACAGATGTTAATTAAGTTTTCCTTTGTGGACAGAATTTTTGGTGAAAATCCTAGAAATGTCCTAAAATCCTGAAAATGCCATAAAATCCTAGAAATGTTGTAAAATCTTGAAAATGTCCTAAAATCCTCCTAAATCCTAGAAAAGTCCTAAAATCCAAGACATGTTCTAAAATCCGAGAAATGTCCTAAAATCCTAGAAATTTCCTAAAATTCTAGAAACATCCTAAAATCCTAGACATGTCCCAAAATCCTAGAAATGTCCTAAAATCAGAGAAATGTACTGAAGTCCTACAAATGTCATAAAATCAGAGAAATGTCTTAACATCCTACAAATATCCTAAAATCCTGAAAATGTCCTAAAATCCCCCTAAATCCTAGAAATATCCTAAAATCATAGAAACATCCTAAAATCCTACAAATATCCTAAAATCAGAGAAATGTCTTAACGTCCTACAAATGTCCTAAAATCCTGAATACGTCCTAAATTCCTCCTAAATCCTAGATATGTCCTAAAATCCAAGACATGTTCTAAAATCTGAGAAATGTCTGAAAACCCTAGAAATGTCCCGAATCCTAGAAGTGTCCTAAAATCAGAGAAAAGTCCTTCAAATATTCTAAAATCCTGAAAATGTCCTAAAATCCCCCTAAATCCTATAAATATCCTAAAATCATAGAACCGTCCCAAAATCCTAGAAATGTCCTAAAATCATAGAAACATCCTAAAATCATAGAAACGTCCTAAAATCATAGAAATGTCCTAAAATCATAGAAATGTGTTTGGGCAAGTTGAGTATCCTTGCTTTAGAGACAATAACCGCTCAATGTGAGGATTTGGGGGCTAAAGATGTCCATGTTTGGCATTAGTGGTGCAGGTGGAGCATTTAAATTGTATCAAATTGAGTCTGGCAAAAAAAGATAGAAAGTGTGAGTCTGTGAAATGATGTGATTCCTCAGTTTAAACAGCAGAATTGCTTTCAGAGTAGCTGATAAAACCTTTCCCTGCACTCCTCCAGCAGCTTGAATTTTAAACTGGCAGCTGTGCCAGCTGACTGCTACGTCACTTTCCGTCGACGGTCGCAGCAGGAAGACCCTCTACCGGGTGATTTTTGTTTTGGGTGACATTTCTCCCCCGTCCTTCAGCAGGAAAATGTACTACAAGTTCAGTGGTTTTACCCAGAAACTGACGGGATCTGCTCCCACGGCCGCCTACAGCCCTCAGGTGAGACCGGGACGCGTTGCGTCGGTGAGAGACCGAGTCGGTGACCGGCGGGATGACCTTCATGTATCGCGGTGCTGGAGCTCGTGCGCTCCAGGTGTCATGGCTTCAAAACACTCAAAACAGATTTAGACATTTCCCAGCGCAGTTAGCTAAATATACAACATGTGTGTCAAATCCCAAACGTGTTACGGTTTTCCTTCCGTGTTTTATTTCCTGAATAATAAAAGCAGTAACGTCACAGCTGTCTTTAGCCGGCGTTACTGTGTCGCTTAAAGTAATCTGTATTGTTTATAAACGAACTAACGTTTGAAAACGGAGATAAACCACAAAGAGACAATGAGTGGCCCGTAATTTTTTCCTTGTTATTATCTTTTTCACTGACATCCTTATCACACAACCTTTATTTAACCTTTATTTTCTAAAGGTTATTTCGTACTCGGGGATCTCCGGCCTTTATGTGTCTTTACAGCCAATTTCGAAATTCAATTACTTGTCAGAGCATCTGCCAGATGTGACCTTTGTTATAACTCTGCAGGGCTTTACTCTGCAGCCTCCTTATTATATGATAGTGGATTACGCTGCAGTGGATCAAGCTCAGTCAATTTATTTATGTTTTTTGTTGGGAGAAAATGAGCATGTAATATAAAAAACGTTTTGGGTGGAGTGTAAGTAAAGACGATTACTACATTTCAAACTTGATGTAATGCGTTTGTATTTTAAATAACATTATTTAACTTATTCGTTTGTAGGATTTTTTTGACGTTTCGTGGATTTTAAGGACATTTCATGGATTATTGGACATTTTCTAGAATTTAAGGGAGTTGCTAGGTTTTCAGGATGTCTCTAAATTTTAGAAGGTTTTTCTTGGATTTAATAACATTTGTAGGATTTCAGGACCTTTCTAGGATTTAAGGGTCTTTCTAGGGATTTATGACATGTGTGTTTTAAGGACATTTGTAGGATTTTTGGATGTTTCATGGATTTAAGGACATTTCTTGGATTATTATTGTCATTTCTTTATTTTTTTGCTGAATGAGTATTAACCTTAGTCAGGGACTGCACCTTATTTATCAGAGTGTGGGGCTGTTGTGTGACTTCCTTTTTAGATAGATAGATAGATAGATAGATAGATATACATATTATGACCCTCTCTGGAACTACAAATATATTTCCTTGAGCCTCCCTGAGTGACTGGGGAAAATGCATGAACCGCCCTCCACTATAAATAACCACAGTTCACAGCTTCTGGCTGTGATAAATGGTGTCATTATGGAGGTATTTAAAGTAAAAGCGCCTTTCAAATCCACTTGCAAGTTTTGGGATCAAATCAAAAAACACAACTCTCCCCCCAGTGCTTTAAAATTACTTGGAGTGCCTCCCCCAATTTTCACCACACCCTCCCCTCTCATAAATAACAGCTCCTAAAAATGGGATTTAATTGCATTTTTCAAATCTGAATCAATTGTTAAATCTTATGGGGTAGTTTGTATGGTATTAACAGTATAAAATATGTACTATTCTGTTTCAGTCAGTATCACAACTGAACTACAGAGATTGTTCTCTATAAAAAGGGGTGTAGGGCTTTTAACCACTTATTTTTCATTGCATTGTCACATTTATTAGCCCTGTTCTGACGCATTTGCCCTTTTCCTCTAATGGAAAGTTGTTTTTTTCCTCTCCCCGGGGTGCTCTGCTAAAAAATCACACACAATACAGTGGAAATAATCAATGATTTTTCTGCATGTCTGATGCACTTAACCCGAAGGCAAAATTTCTGTAGCACTGCAGGTCACAGAATACTTTTTAATGTTATTCCTCCTTGTTTTTCACGCTGTCATACTCTTTGGCGTGCCTGGATTTCCCTCTCATTTTAACTGTAGTTCCCTGTCTTCCACGAGCACCGGATACTATTTCGTGATCTACATTTGATTGTGATCCACAGAGCAAACCAGTCATCTCTGTTTCCATACAAAAAAACATACTGAACATATATATACAGGCCTGCATTTCAACCATGCCAGTAAGACATTAGTGTTGAACGTTACTGAAATACTGCACCTAACTGCTGATAGAAAATCTCGCCTTTACCAGGAAGTGTTGACACAGGCTTTTTTTTTTTTTTACAGCAGCAACTGCAATATTGCGGCAACTGCAGCACTTCCCACCTTCTCAGTAATTATCACCTTTTTAAAGCAGATCATGTGACCTGGACTCAATCTGTGCTTCCAGGCTCTCCTGTGTCAGCTCACACTTAGAAACAACATTCACAGTCACACCTTCAGGCAGTTTTTCCTTACTTGCATGTGTTAAGTTGAAGACGAGGAAACCCCCAGCAGACACCTGAAGGCACTTTTCTTATTATTCCTCTGTAATGACACGTCACACAGGTGAGCCCACAAAAATAAAGGGGAGTCTGTAATTCTGTTTAAAAGCATAAAGACGAGTTCTTGTTGTGAGCACTTTAAGCTGAGCCGTCTCTGAAATGGTAAGTAAAAATAATCTGTTCTCGGTGCCCCTGCGTTTTCATATGTCAGATTTAATTTCCCTACTCCCACATTATCTGCCTCCACACACTCTAACAAGGCGATGGGTCTCCCGGTGATTTTCAAACCCAAGGTGGGTGAGAGGCTTCCTCCAAGTGAGAGGATATTAAGGAGGCACATACTTTATTAGCACCACAATGGACCTGTGGCTTATTTACTTACGAATTGACTGTATGAAAAGGAGAACAGCAGCATGACTTTATGATGATAATTTCCCTCGACACAGCTCGATAGCTAAGGTACTGATTTTTAGTTTTCTGAGATAAAAATGATCACGTTTTTTTCTTTTGTGTGGACAAAGTGTGCCTAAAAAAAAGGCCAACAAATATTATGTTGTCCCTTACCAATACAACATTGAACAACCTACAACTAAAATAAGCTTAGACGTTACTACACTGTCAGCTGTAGTGTTGCTTAATAATCTGAACTGGCACTTACACAGTCTCACAAGTGGAGATTTAAGTTGCGAGATGAGATGAATCATGTTGCTCATGTAATCACTTGTAGTCAGCAGTGTGAGATGATTACTGTGCCTACAAAGAGTATGTGGACTTTTGTTGTATTTAATTTAACAGATATAAAGAGTTGTTTTCCTTCATTTTATGTTACTTATTACCAGTGTTGGCTAAGGTTACTTTTGAAAGTAACATATATATTATGAGTTTACTACTATTAAAAAGTAACTTGTTATGATATAGCATTACTGACTGAGAAAAGCAACTTGGAGTACTTCTGTATTACAAGAAAACGATGAAAACCTCTTTCTGATTCCTTGGGCATGTAGGTCATATTATCCAGATGGCGTGTAGCCGACTGTTTGCCTACTCTGGAATTCAGTGAAATGTAAAGATAGGAAATATTTAATGAACCAAGAGCTACAACAATTAATTGATTGTCAACTATTAAAATAATCACCAACTAATATGATAATTAATCAGCTCAAGTAATTTTTTAAAGAAAAAAAATCTCAGATTCCAGCTTCTTAAATGTGAATATTTCCTTTACTCCTCTATGACGGTGAACTGAGTATCTTTTGGTATCTTTTGGACATTGGAGGACATCATCTTGGGATTTTGGAAACACTAATTGACATTTCTCACCATTTTCTGATATTTTAAAGACCAAACAACTGAACAATGAATAATTAATTAATTAAATAATTGAGAAAATAATCAACAGCTTATTAAAGATGAGATAATCGTTAGATGCAACCCTATTCCCACTGTTTATTACTGTCAACAAATCCTAAATCTTTGTCACCGGTTCACTAAAACATGATAAACGTTTTTTCAGATTGTTTGATTTAAACCGTCCCAGGATATTTATGACCATAGTGAATAATATTATAATAATTTGAAATGGGCTTTTACACACGTGTACTAATTTTTAATGTAAATGTGCATTCTTGTGACCAGCTGGTTGTTTTTTTTAGGGGCTGAGGCCGGGTGTGCCAGCAGAGTCCCCTGCCATGATCTTTGCCACCCCCACCAAAGTGGTGTCAGAGTCCGGGGCCACAGTGGAGTACCTGGGAACAAACAGGGTTCCTGACCTTCAGAGGTTATTCCAGGTAATGACCAACATAAAATTAAAAAGCTGTCACTCATAACAAGAAGACGATTTATTTTCGCTTTATATTAACGCTGGAGAAGGCAGTTTTATTTTGGTGTCATGGGGCAAAAATCCATTAATAAAGTTGTAATTCAAGGGGGCTAAGAGAAAACTAGACTTCTTCACCTACTCCCGACTGTATTTTTTCAAGCTTTAGAAAATACAGCCTGTAACAAAAGACATTGAGTTAATTTTAGAGAGAGGGCATTCCTACAAATGCAGATGCACGTGCATGCCCTTTCCATTAAACTCTGATTCAATGATGGAGAATCCTGCAGAGAAAGTTGCTATCCCAGCTGTGGCAATAACTGCCTGCACTGCAAAGTAACTCAAAAAAGGAAGGCGGCATTACCAAAAAAGAGTCTAAATGAGTCAAACTAAATACAATGTGTCAGTATTAGTGAAAAGTTGTGAAAAAATAATTGTTTAGCCTCCTGCTAATGAGCTAAAAGATCACGGCTGCACCTTCAAGCTCACATTTATATAGCTAATGTTAGCAAGAGCCTCGATGCACGGTATTTAATCCGCCTCAATGCCTGCCGCTACAGACCACCTCACCAGAGACGGTCTGACTGACGGTCTGCGGCTGCAACAACCTGGATTCAACCATCACAAACCCCAGGTCTGTGGGACCAGACAGCCACGACTCTGCTGCTGAATCAGCAAACTTTCTATTGTTTCCCATACACATCCTGCAAAGCAGTCACAGTGTCGGGGAAGGGACCGTGGAGTAGAAATTTGGCAAATTCCTGTTTCATTTGTAATCAGATAAACAGAAAGGGAGCAGGGCATGGATGGGCTGCGCAAATGAGCTTTACAGCTTTACAGTGACATAAAATCAAATAAGTCTGTGTATTGAAAACACTGTGTTACTATATGAAGCGCGTTCATATGCCCGTAATAGTCTGGTGGGAGCTGCAGGAGGAGGCTACAATTTGGGTTTCTGCCTACCCCAGCTTTAATAAGCGTCCACGCTGAATCAGCTTTTGTTAATTCAGAGAAGTCCTCCGAATAAAAGTTCATGACTCTATACTGGTCAGACTTTTCTGGCTTGAGGCAACGGCTGATATTTATTTGACTCTATTCTTAATGACCCCTGCTTCAGTATTCATTACACGAGAGGCA
Source organism: Plectropomus leopardus (assembly GCF_008729295.1). Lineage (NCBI taxonomy): Eukaryota > Metazoa > Chordata > Actinopteri > Perciformes > Serranidae > Plectropomus > Plectropomus leopardus. The sequence continues at coordinate 8,665,156 of NC_056481.1, forward strand.
GTGAGGGAAATAACTGAAGTTGGACAGACCCATCACTCAGACAAATGGAAATTACAGCAACGGCTGCTGCAATTTTCTAATCACAAGAAAAATGATTTTGTTAAAGTGAATGTGTCTCAAACTGGTACTTAATAAGAAATGTGTGTAGAAACTGTAACCTTCCAAGGGAAAAAAAAACTTTTTTTTTCAATATAATCAAACTTCAGTTTCGTCAAATCTCAATATTTTTCAGTTGGAAAATATTTATGTTTATATTTTTAAAACACAAAATTACGTTTGTTTTTTTTTTTAGTGTGTCTTGAAGGAGAAAAAAAATAAATGCTTAATTCGTTATAGAAAGATTGTGTTCTGGCCCAAATAATCTAAAATGTTGAGGCCCATCTGTCACAGCGTATTGCTGAGAATACTCTGTACTCTCACATCTCCATTATTGTATTTTTCATATTTTCCACCTTTTTTTTCTTGCTCTAACCCTCCCCCCCCTTCTCGCCCACCCCCTCCTGTTTCGTCCTCTCCCAGACGTCAGACGGTATCCCCATTCATTTGAAGCGTGGAGTTCCCGACAGGCTACTGTACCGCACCACCATGGCTCTCACTGTGGGAGGCGCTCTCTACTGTATGGTGGCTCTTTACTTCGCAGCGCAGCCCAGCAATAAGTGACCAACACAAAAAACAGGATCTTTGTACAACACCTCTGACACCACGCTACTGTAATTCATCAACCCATCATTCCCAGCCGCCATCTACCCTCGCCATGCCACCTCTTGGGACTCTAATCGCTGTTGGAGCATCACACTCGATGATAACAACAACAATGTCTGTCTTCTTTGTTGAAAAAATGTCTGTTAATAAATTTTAGGTAAAACATGCTTCTTTTCCCCTGTTTGTCTTTTGTTTCATGTCACTAAAATGGCGCTCACTGTCAGTTGCCAATAAACACACAGATGCACGGACATCACGTATGAAACCGTCGGCAGGGTAGAAAACGCCTCATAAAATAGAAGCGGAGATGTAAAGATAGGATTTCTGCACTCGCAGCTTTCAACAGGCGTGTGGTTGTGCAGTGATGAGCATCCGGCATGAAGGAGACGACCCGTCTGTAACATAGCTGCTGCTCACTTGGCTTAAGTACCGTCTCATACAGTATTTATGTGTGTGGGCTCTGGTTTGATGTCAGATGCTTCTTTTCGACTTCGGGGGGGTTCAGACAGACATGCTGGCAGCCCCACGTCAAGCTGCTGAAACACTCATGATAATCTCAGTCCCCGAATTTTCTCTCTTGCCTTGATATGTAAGATATTTATTCTTTTTCAGCTTCACTAGAGGTCCAAGCTGCAGTACTTGCTGCTTTTGTTTCTTGCTCTTCTTTTGTCTTTTGCTTTTTATTTCTTCATTCTCTTCTATTCTTTTTTCTTATATCCTTTTTCTTCTTGCTTTTGCTTTTTTATTTTTTTTACTATTTATTTAAAATTTATTTCTCTTCTTGTTTCTTCATCCCTTTATTTTCTTTAGTTTTTCCTTTTGTTATTTTTTTTTTTTGTTTTTTCCCTTCTTTTCTTCATTTTTCTTCATGTTTTTTTCTTTTTTGTTTTTCCTCTTGTTTCTTTCTCTTTCTTATTTTTCTCCTTTCCTCTATGTGTTCTTTTTCTTTCCTTTTCCTTTTTTATCTTTGATTTTTCTTCTTCTTTTCATCTTTATTTTTTCATCTCCCTCATCTACCACCATAAGATCAAAATTATCAAAATTTGCAAGTTGGTTACAAATTCAACCCACTACTCGGGCACAAAAAATGGCACTAACTGACCTTTGTTACAAATTCTAATCCAAGATCTCTGCAACACAGATCTTATTTTAGTATTTCTTTAAATTCAAAATCCATCTCTTTTCCTGTGACATGGAAACATTGAAAAGGTACACCTTGATGCAATGCCATGACTTCGTATCAAGACCAAACCAAACGCTAATGAGTACCTTGGCCCATCGATTTGACGTGTGGTATGTTTGAAACTCCCACTTAGCTTTAATGTGTTGTATTGATCGTGCAGCTGAGATGTGGCACAGTCACATGATGCTCCGCAGCTGAACACTCACAAGAGGTGTCCTCCGATTTCACCGAGTGGCGCAGTCCCCAAAGAGAGCTCAAATACCTGCAATCATCAAGAAGCACAATCACAGGTGGCACAAAGCACGTACAGGGTACATCAAGTGCATTCATTTAGGACAATGGTAGGTATGTGTGTGTCATGTGTACTCCACTCAACATGGATGCAAACACCCTCAGAGCATTAAATTCACAAACTTTTGAATGTTTATAGGTTTATATATTAAAACTCAATGTTTTTTAAATGAATGTGTTGCCGTGCAAGAGTTTTATTTCTTAAGGTGTGCCACATTCATTTGTCAGTATGACTCAAGTCTGGACCTCCCTTTGTCATGGCATCAATAATTCCCACCCAGAGGAAAACCTTATGATGGATAATTGATGACTGCACTGATTTAAACATGAATAATTTGACCTTCTGTGAGGAAATAACAATGACAAGAGCAAGACAGATACTTTGTGGTGGTTTTGCATTTTGTAGTTTTGTATCTTTTGTGGTTGTGTCTCCTAATAGTTTTTTTTCTTTGACAAAGTTTTGTCTTTATTCCTTTTTGTTTCTCTTTGTAGTCCATTGTTGTTTCCTTGTGGTTTGTCCTTTTTTGTCATTCATTTTTTGTCCTACTGAGTTAATTATTTCTTTTTAGTGCCACTTTGTAGTCATTTTGTGTCTCCTTGTTGTTTTTTTTTTATTTTTTGTAGCCTTTTGGGTCTTTTTGAGATCATTTTGTGTCTTTTTTGTGATTGTTTTATAGTTGTTTTGTGCCTTTATGTGTTTGTGTTTGTGTTTGTATCTTTGTAGACATTTTGTGCCTTAATGTAGCTGTTATTTGTCTTTTTTTATCGTTTTGTGTCTCTTTGTGGTTGTTTTGTTTCTGTTTGAGGTGATTTTGTGCCCTTTTTTTAATATTCTGTTTACAGACATTTTGTGTCTCCTGGTTGTTTTGGATCTCTGAGATATCTTTTTGCCTCCTTGTTGTTGTGTTGTTTCTTTTTGTGGGTGTTTGGTTCTACAGACAGTACACATGCCATGGTGTGTCTTCTCTGGTCATTTTGTTTTGCTTTGTAGCCCTTTTGTGTCCTTTTGTGGTCGTTTTTGTTGTTACTTTATGTCTCTGACGCTCTTTTACCATCTCTTTGTGGTCACTCTGCTTCTCTTTGTGGTCATTCTGCCTCTCCTCGTGGTCGTTACATGACAATTTGACATTTTGCAAGTAAAAGCCAGGAGCCCACCCACCCTCCTGCCCCATACACCCAATTATTTCGGCCAATTCAGTAATCCATCCATGACTACAAGGCACAGATACAGGACTTGTATGCAGGTATGCTCCAGCAGCACATTCATTCATTAGTCACACAAGGGTATTGTGTTATCTACTACCTAGAATAACTGAGTTGCCATATAATCTGAGCAAATCTTTAAACTAAAAACACCTGGGCTGTAAAGCTATTTCAAACCTCCCTGATGACATAGGTGATTAAAAAAAAAAAACACAAATAACACTAAAGATATATCCCAAAGGAGTGGGCCTTGACCTGTTCTATGGTTATTATACAACATTCACAAACCATAAATCCAGCCATGTTTTGCTCTTTGAAGCCATTGGCTGTCACCATAGAAACATAGCTCAGGCACTATAGGGTGGCTAACTTTTATAGTTAATTACAGTCCCTATTTTTGTGCAACTGTTGAGCTAACAGAACACAAGACTAAAACTGTGTCCTGTCTGTAGACCTGTAAAACGCAGTGTTTCCCAACTGTGTTTGGCTTTCGATCCTTTAAACTGAAGGAGTCTTTATTTTGTGACCCTCACACCATGATTTGCATACGTCTATAAATTGCTCTTCAACAAAAAGGTGGTGAGGTGAGGTGGTGTCATTTATATAATTACAAGAGCTTTTTTTCATTGATTGCTATTTATATTTTCTTAATTTTCTGATTTAAATTTTGTAAATCTTTTCTTTTGACTTATGAATTAATGTCAAATTGTTATTCTAAGCAATTATCTTAGATTGTGACCGGCTGTGATAGAAGAAAGGCTTCAGTTTTTATATTCTTTCTTCGCCAAACATGCAGGAAACATGGGTAGAACAGGGGAATCGGTGCAGTCTATGACCTCATGTAGGACTTGACAATGTCTGAATTTTATTTAATAAAATTAACAGAACCTTAGCCAAATGACAGCCACAGAATCAGCAGCTGCAGTCTTATGATCTGGGATTTAAAGTACAAACTGAGTTCACAAAAGCTGTCTTTGTCCTGTTAATGAGTTTTCACAAGGGATCCCCTGATCAGTTGTTCCTTTTACATCTACTTTTCCAGTTATTCGGTCACCTTCTTCCCACTGAGCCTTCTCTTAGAAAAACATCATCATTATGTGCAAACATTAACTTGTCATGAGACGCATCTAAGATACTGTTTTCATAATACACTTCAGGCCTGCTTTTCATCAAGGACTCCTTCAGCATCCCCTTAATTTCTCCCCCATCCCGCTTACGTCATGACAGCCCACTTGAGCATCCCTCGGTAACAATGGATCCTTTTGTTGTCGCTCTTAGACCTGACAGGAGAGACCCAAGAGGTCTGCAATAACATGTTTACCTCTCAAAGCACGGCTCTCCAACTGTTAATGAAGCACACGCAAGAGGAGGGGGAGTCATGCACACGGGAAAGTGGGGCAAAAGGAGAGACAAAACACAAGAAGATAAAAAGGTGTGAGGAGGGGGAAGGTGTGAGGAGGAGGTTGTTGAGTGGAGGATGGGTGTCACTTATCAGGAGAAAAATTGAAAATCCTTCTTTAAAGCGATTCACATGTTTTCCAATAGCACAAGATGATCACAAGAGGAAAACGATAATGTCTTGTTCTACGAGGCCCTCGTCTGTCCTGTCATACTTTCCCACTATAATCCATTCTTGTAATAGATCACTGAACAGCCAGCATGTTAAAAGCTATTCCAGCTTTAAATTATCCTTATGGCCATGGATGGATTACTGGACCCAGGACCCAAAGTGTCTGGGGCCCCTCTGGCCTTAGACTGAAAAGTGTCACTTGAAGAGACGCATACCAACCTGGAAGGGGCTTGTAATGACCAAAGAGACATAAAATGACTGCAAAAACAGATGATAAGAGACTCATTAAGACTATGAAAATAGGCAAAACAAACACAAAGAGACACAAAATAACTTAAGAGATGAAAACAGCTATAAAGAGACTAAAAATGACTGCACAGATGTAAACAACTACTAAAAGACTCAAAATTACTACAGAGACTGAAAATTATTGCATAGAGATGTAAACAACTACAAAGAGACACAACATGACTACAAAGAGGTGTAAACAATGACTGAGAGACTTAACATGTCAACAAAGAGATGCAAAACAGCTGCAGGAGACAAAATTAGACTAACAAAGACTACAAAACAACCGCAAAGGGACACAAAATGAGTACACGTAAACAAATACAAAGAGACGCACAATGACTACAAAGAGAAACAACTACAACTGACTCAAAATGATGACACAGAGACATAAAATGACTACATGAAAGCAAAAGATATGAAAAACAGCTGCAAAGAGACACAAAGACTATGAAAGGTCAAAAATGCCAAAAAGGGACACAGAATGACATGAACAACTATAAAACTACTCAAAATAAAAATAAGGAGACATAACAAATTACAAAGACACTAAAAAAACTACAAATAGATGCAAAACAGCTAAAAAAGAGACACAAATAGACTAAAATGTTGAAAAAGTTCAAAACAACCACAAACGGACCAAAGGGTTACACTAAAACAAGACTCAAAATGACCACTGTGGGGCACAAAACCAAAAAGAGATGTATAATGACAACAAAAAAAGCTAAACAACAAAAAGAAGTTGAACAACTATAAAGTCTGTGCATCCTGTTTCTATGTAGGAGAGGTGGTGGGGCCGTCTGCATGCTTTGCAGCCCGGGCTCATGGCATGCATTTTTTTGTAGAAAAATGCAGCAATCCTGGTAAAAATCTGTGACATTTATGTTTTGCTTTCGGCACTTTTATTAGTGTCACATGTCTGATTTGTATCATCTGAGGAAAATCAGAACCAGGAGATTTATACTAGCTTTAAGCGTAATTATTTTTGGATTTATGAGCCAAACTAAAAACAAAAAACAGCAATGATAAATCATGTAGGGAAAACCAGATCACACTAGTACATGCACAGTAGACATGCCACTTAATCCAACAACTCTGGATGAAATTTCACAGTCATATCGTGAACGTTACTGGTTTGTAGTTTGTATTCTGTCCACAGCTTTTATTACAACTTTAGGAGACTGTAAGGTATTAGAGGAGCCAGACAGCAGTGGTGATTGGACAGAAAATGAGGCTGAGGGAATGGAGAGTCTGCTCGTCGGGATGAGAGGCAGAGATGGAAGAATGTCATGAAAAATGTGAAAGAAGATTGAAAACAATATCCTCAAGGAGCATGAAAGTATAAATGAAAATGTGATGTAGAGACTTAGAAACTGACATCAACATGTGAGTTAAGATGTTTTTTTCTCTTATTACTGTAATATATATATTTTTCTTTTTTACTTTATGGAAAATTTGGATTTTGGTTTAATGTTCAGTCTTTGGGTGGGGTTGTGTTGTGTGAAAATATGCCTTTTTTAAATTGATTTGCTGATTTAATCTGTGTGTTTTTTACCAAACACTTCCTGCTTTTCCAGCAGCTTTAGTGTCATCAAACCTGGTTGTGTTACGCAAAAAACACGATTTTTCTCACCATAAACGACTGATTTTTGTTCCTAAACTCAACCACACAGAATGAGATATATAGTTTCAAAATAATGTTTTTTTTTGGTGATTGGATTCTATAATTAGTCATAAACCAAAATAATGGATAAATTGAAATTTACCTGATGATGTTACTTGTTGAAAAGTCAGAGGGTTACTAAAATTACTTGAATTTAATCTCTGGGGACCACAAATATGTTAATCAAATTTAATGGAAAACCATTCAGAGGTTAATGAGAGATGTTAAATCAAAGTGGTCAACCCTCCAACTGATATTGTTATGAAAAAAATAGTTAATTGACATCATTTTAAATCTGCATTAATTAATTTGTGGCCACTAGGGGACAGAAAGACATCAATAAACAAAGTAACAGATGCACAGTTGCCACACCCGCCCTGTCTTATCGATTTGCTCTGTGTTAGCAAACTGTTTTCAAATTAAGCAGAAATGGAGCAACATTAGCATTCAGTTGGTGTCACGTTTCTGCCTCTCACTGCCGTTTGGCATCCACCAACTCCTGAGTGAAGTATCTGGCTTCGTACCTTGTTAGATGTTCGACTTTCTTCTCCATGCTCCCATTGTCAGTCTGTTGTTCGGTTGTGTTCGGAGGATTAATCAGAACTTGCTTGCTGCAAACAGCTGCCCGCTCCAGCTGGAAACAGAGTTAATAAGAGCTGTGAGACTGAACCTTAAATTCAATCTGCAGCCTGTAAAACCAAGATAATGGCTGAAGAAAGAAAAAAATCTGCAGAGCTGGGTGTTAATTCTCTGTGTTCTCAGCATTTTTTTTTTAAGCACAGTTTTTGAATATAAAAAATATTAAGCCAGGTTTAATTTTGGCTGACGGAGAGCAGAGGATGCATCTTAATTCAGAATACAGAAATGTAACAGCTCACACCTACGACAAAAGCCTTGCATGAGCAGCTGGGGAGACTAGAGGTGCTGGGAGTGACAAATTACCTCTCCTAAAAACACCCCGCCACAATAGCACAGCCCGAGAACAAACAATGAATAAATAAAGTTCCCTGAGATTGAACAACGGGAGTAATTTGTGAATCAGCAGCTTTTATAAATGGCCTTCTCCTCGTGTCGCAGACAAGAGGACCGAAGTGGAACTGAGAGCACGAACAAAGCAGCTCCATCCAGATTCCTGTCCTTGACGTACATCGAGTCAGAGAATAAAAATCTCAAGAGACAAAAAAACACCAGCTGTGACATGCCCAGTGCCACGACATGTACGCATCATCTTAGATGAAATCGGTTAGATCACACCCTTTGCTCTCTGAAGGCCCTGCTCGCCACTTTCTCTGCTCTCTACAGGTAATAACACATCAGGAGGTGGAAAATAGAAGAACAGCACAACGTAATGGAGGTAACAGCAGGAGGTCAAATCTACGTATGGAGAGATCGAGGCGCAGAAATAGGTGTGCTTATTGGTGTCATGTTGGCTGCTTAAAAGGCTCCGAATCTCTCTTCTTTTGTGGCCTTTTTTCCTTCAGGCTATTTTTCCCAGCACTTTCCCTGGCAACTAGCTTATGTAAGAGTTCAAACACAGGGTAAACGGACGGCTCTGCCCCTGGCTCCGAGCTGAAACTGTCCACCAAACCCACTCACACTGCAAAGATGACTGATTTTTTTTTCCTTGTAATCACTTAAGTCAACTCAACTTGCTTTGCTTTTAGGACATTTTAAGGATTTTAGGACATTTTAAGGATTTTAGGACATTAGGACATTTCCAGGATTTTAGGATGTTTAGGTTTTTTAGACGTTTCTAGGATTTTGGGACACTCATAAGATTTTAGGAGATTTCTACAATTTTCAGGACATTTCTCAGATCTAAGGATGTTTCCCGGATTTTACGATGTTTCTAGAATTTCAGGACATTTCTCAGATTTTAAGATGTTTCTAGGATTTTTGATCATTTCAAGAATTTTAGGACATTTCAAGGATTTTAGGGCATTTCTAGGATTTTAGGATATTAGGGGCCAAGCTAGGACCTCTGTGGGGCGTGCGGGGAATACTCCAAAGGCATTTTTGTTTTGATAAGCAAGCTCTATTTTGATGCTTATTTATGTATTTAGTCACCTTATCTATACTAAAAGTACAAAATTAATTCCCAGTGTCAGTCACATGTGCTTTACAATATGACACCCCAACGCCAACAATGTAAGTTTCATTGTGGTTACTGGGCTGCAATGGGAGAACCAGAGATGTGGGCGGCATAAAATCAGGGAAATTAATGTCCCCAAAATGAAAGTGAATCAATATGGTCGCCTGAGGATGTGAGAAAGCTGGAATGAGAGCTGGAGAGGGAGGAGGGTATTGAAATAGAGTTGGAACAAGATTAATGGCTGTTTAAAAAGGAACAGTATTCATCAGGAGTCAGCTTGCAGGTGCAGAACGGCGCCTCTGTGTGTGTGTGTGTGTGTGTGTGTGTGTGTGTGTGTAAGGATGGGAGTACTCTTTGCAGTGAGTTTACACTTTAACTTTCAAACTTTGCCTCACGACTTTCAAAAATGACCATCCAACCGTAATACTGATTACTTTGTATTACTTTGCAAATGAGAGCGAGGCTTGATTTCTCGTCTTCATTTAAACTCTGTGCGCCCTCATAACACACACACAGACACATATACACACAGACGCACGCACGCACGCACGCACACACAATCAATCACACACACACACACACACACACACACACACACACACACACACACACACAGAGTAAAGTGTGTGATCCAACAGCACCACCTATAGATCTTAGCATTTATAGACACAATCATTCAAAAAAATCATTAAGGAAATGCCTGCAGTGTGATGAAGGAAGTACTCAGAGCCTTTACTTCTGTAAAAGTACTACCACCACACTGTGAAAATACTCTATTATGAGTAAAATTCCAGCATTGCTGCAAACCATGATCTGCAGTGTAATCCATACCAGCAAATGTACATCATCAATAAACTTCCAGTAAAAGTGTTAGTTTCTCCCACAGAGTCTGACAAAATTACAGACAGGGCCCTGCAGAAAAATAAATCTTTTTCTTTTGCTGGTCTGTTTCAAGGCTGTGTCTCCTTTTAACCTTGAATGTAATTTAATCAGAAAGTGCATCCTGATTTTATCTGAGCTGTCATTTTTATTCTTGTCTCATTTATCCTTTGTATCACTTTATCTCATGTGATATTGTGTACATTTAAATGCTCTCAAATCCTAGAAATGTCCTAAAAACCTGAAAATGTCTAAAATCCTAGAAATGTCCTAATATCAGAGAAATGCTCAAAAGTTACAGAAAATGTCCTAAAATCCTGGAAATGCCCTAAAATCTTGAAAAATGTCATTAAATGCTGCTAAATTTTCCTAAAACCCAAGAATGCCCTAAAATCCAAGAAATGTCCTGAAATCCAAGAAATGTCACCAAATCATTGAAATATCCTAAAATCCCATGACTGTCCAAAAATCCTGAAAATGTTTTAAAATCCTGTAAATGTTCTTTGGTCCTAGAAATGTCCTAAAATCCTGAAAACAATCCTAAAACCCTAGAAATGCCCTAAAATCCTAAAAATGCTCTACAATCCTGAAAAGGTCCTAAAAGCCCCTATTCTACAAATATCCTAGAGATGTCCTAAAATCCGAGAAATGTCCTAAAATCCCAGAAATGTTTAAAATCCTATAAATGTCCTTATGGCCAAGAAATGTCCTTAATCCTGAAAACGTCCAAAAACCGTCCTGAATCCGAGAAATATCCTTAAACCTTAAAAATGTCCCCAAATCAGAGAAATAGCCAGTCCTTAAAATGCTCTTAATCTGATTAATGTCCTAAAATCCTAGAAATGTGGGCAAATTGTGTTTCATTGCTTTGGTGATATTTTCTTCGGGGCTAATGATGCTAACGCTAACGGGGCAGGTGGAGCCCTTACCTGGATCCGGCCTCGGTTCACAGTGGCTCTGTAAGTTAGTAGCTTTATCGATACGTTTCGACGTCTTCTGGTATCATTAAGTCACCTGAAGGTTTGCAGCGAAGTTTCTGGGTTTCTTTCCTTCCCTTCTTCCTTTCCTGGCGACCACGCTTTACTTAACTCAGTTTATTTGTGGAAATATGATGCTCTTTCCGGCGTAAACTTTACGACGGCCCACAAAATAAACTCGTTAACAGTTAAGAACACCTGCGCGGCGGAGTGATACATGCGCAGTTAAAAGTCCCTGCGCTGTTATACTATCAGCACTCCTGTCCAACCTATACGCAGGTTGCTTAGTCGGAGCTAACTTTTGTTTAATAAATTATGTTATTAAATCTATGAATTGAAGAAAAAGCAGGTTTTTAATGTTGTAATTGTTTAGGGGGATGTTGTTTTAAACTATTTCATATCAGTCCGCAACTAATGTTTTAATTATGGATTATTGTGCTGGTTAATTCTCAGACTCATCCAATGATTGTTTTGTAATAATTAAGAAAGAAAGTGGTGAGAAATGTTGTCACAATAAACCAGAGCCAATAGTCATAATGCTTGTTTTTGTGCAACCAACAGTACACTTGCTTGATTTCTTACAAAACAATGGGCCAAAACCAAAGACAATGAGCAATTTAAGAAAAGACTAAAGAGAAATTAGCATGGAAAAAAAGGTAATTAAAAAAAATTAAAAACAAAATCACACACACAAACAAGCTTTACTTGTACATTTTCATGTTTTGTGCACAAAATTCTTAATTAACAAAGTAACTAGTAATCAAAACTGTAAATAATGTAGTAAGAGTTGAAGGTGGAAGTGGCGTGAGAGGAAAAATCTCAAGTAAAGTACCTCAGCTTTGTACTACAGTACAGTACTTGAGCAAATGTACTGAGTTACATTCCACCAGTGAATTATTGTATAAACTTCTCAACCTGTGATCAAAATTTTAGAGAAAGAAGTATAACTTTATTGATGTCAAAAATCTTCAGGAACGTATTCAGCCTTCATGCGTACAAAATAATGTTGCTCATACTGTTTTATTACAAAATCATTTTTCCTACAGGCGGCACAGGAGAGAATGTTCCCAATAAATAATCAGTACAAAGTTAAAGGAATAAGACAAATGCCCTCTGGGTCACAAATACACAATCGTACACATCCGTCCATCACTTGCACTTGTACGTGAGCTGTTTGCGATGATAGTGGATCCACACGCGGGAGCAGCAACGAGTCCGGTCAGGAAGCCGATTGTGGCACCGAGACTGCAGGAAACAGGCCAAACCTACAAGAGGCAGAGAGAGTCTGATGGTTTATGACCACATGGTGTGAGCTGAACTATTAGATAAATTCATCCTTTGTCCCCAACAATGTCTCTACTTTTAATGTTTAAACTTTTTAAATGAATAAAGAAAATTTCAGATTTAATTCAGAGATGTTATATGAATAACATGAAAGTATTGATCCAGCCTTTTATTTTTTATTTCATTTTATCTCATTTTATTTTATTACTTTGATGGTCGATATATTATTGACTATTCTATTTTTTTTTTATTATTCTTTCTTATCTTATTATTTATTTATTATAAATAATTATTTATGTATTTTGTTTGATTTGTAAGCTGTTATTCTTATTGTCATTGTTCATTTTATTTTATTTGTCTGTGGGAGTGTGTGAAAGTGTGAGGGGATGTATATAGTTATAGTGATGTGTATTTTTTGATGTGCAGTTGAAACTTCAATAAAAACATTGTTCAAAAAAACTGAAATGAATAAAAAAACCTAACAGTACAGTGGAGTCAATCAGAGTTATGCTCCCATTTCCAATCTATCTCTGAACTGCATTTTCCTCCAGTCATTTTGCAGACAGCTCCCTGTGCACAGATAACTTTAATCCTTTTCCTTTTTCTCATTTAAAAAAAAAATTGAATTAATTAAATAAGGAAAAGGATTGCACAGCTACTGCTCTGAATTATAATTTCAGACTTGTGGAGGTTGTATTTATTACTGCTCAATGATAAATGGAAACGATTTGCTTCGAAACCGTGGAGGAACTGTGCTGTACGCCAGAGGAGATCAAACAAGATTAAAAGCGCAAAAATGACAGAAAATACTCCTATTCTTAAAAAAAAAAAAGTGAAACTCAGTATTAGGAACATGCTTTAATTATTCCTTGTCAGCTTGATTTATTTGAATATTTTTGAAGCCTGAAGAGGCATAATAGTCCAGTGAATCACAAGTAAAAAAAAAAAAAAAAAAAAGAAATTATGCCTTCTTCTCCTTTTAATTATCTCACGATTCCTCCGATTTATCTTCTGGCTCCTTTGAAGGATCTGACCCACGAGTTGGACGTCTCTTACAAACATCTGTGCTTGCACCGCTGATAAATTGGGCCTTATACATGATGTGAAGAAGATGTTGGTGATTGAAGAAAAACTGTGCCATTCATGCACTTCAGCTCAGCTTCAGCTTCAGTAACATTTTTGTGAGTGAAACTTGCCCACAAACGAAGCAGAACAGGAAGCCTTAAATTGCCATTTGGGGTGCATTAATTATGCTAATAATAAAATTTCACAATCATGCACCTAAACTTGACATTTAAGACGAGTTTGTGGAGTTAAGAGAGTTTTGTGGAACTGTTGTACGAGCAAACCTCACAGAAACAACAAAAGATACGTTTATGTTTAGATTACAAAACGTTCCTGCACAAGGCTCAGTGTTAAGATAAAGATCTTACAGTGTTGTGAGAGGATTTTCAGTGTGTGCTCACCTGCCACGGCCTGTCCCAGTCCAGAGGGATGGGAAAGGCTCCCACCCAGGCTCCTACCACTGTGCAGGCCACTGTAATCTGCAGACAGGTGTCCCACACAGACATAGCCCTGGAGACGGAGACAGAGCAACAACGGTTAAAATATTCAATTTAGAGACACAAGAAACACATGACAAAGGTCAGGGAGAAGGGGAAATAGGAAAAGCAGATTTTGGGCTCACCCATGGCGGCTGAACACTCGTATCCAGGCCTGGACGTTGGGGCCGAGGACACAGAGACACCTCAGCGTGGTTAGAGAGGTCAGCAGCACAGCGAGGGAGAACGTCTCTAAGGCAGATCTGAAACACGAACGAGACATTTGAGGCTCACAGTTTTGCTTTTGGGGTTTAAATGATACAGAACCTGCACCAAAAGCAAAGAAAAGACAGGGATTCTTAGTGGTGAATAATTACGGAGTGTACAACTAATGTAATCTATAAAACATACAGAGCAAACATTAAATCTGCACGTGTAGCATGTCAGAAAAACAATCTCACTGTATGCAAAAAACAAATTTATTTTTAACTTTGAGCTGATGTATCTGGTTAGACTGGAGGAACTCAAATGGAAAAAAAGGATAAATAAGCCAATTTATGTAATATTATTTAATGGTAAAATCTTTTTATACCATTAGTGTATGTTTGATTTATTTATTATTGTATATTTTGATCGAATACCTTTACATAACATAATAATTTATTTGGTCGTTTATTTTGTTTTTTTGTTCGTAAACTCACCAATTTTTTTAAAAAGAATCTTTTTATAAAAAGAATTTATTTGTTATTTATATGTATTTTACATAACATAATTCATTCAATTGTTTTTTTTGTTCGTACAACACAATAAAAGTTTTGTTTTTTTTTTTTTTTTGGGTATTACAACACAAGGTGTTACTTACCTACATCTCTTTGGTGCACATACAAAAATACAGGTACAGCACAAACATCAGCGGCTACTCACTCAATCAGAGGAGCTCCGTAGAGAACGACCACGGTGTGGAAGAACAGGCACGACAGGAAGAAGTACAGACAGGAGCGAAACAACCGCGACAGCTGCAGAAAGAAACGGGAGAAGAAAGTTATAATGAATAAATCGCATAAAAAGTTCAGAACATTTTAAAGTTCAGGTGTACAAGCTAAAAACCATTGCTGCCCAGATATAAAGGTTTCTTAGGCTCGGAAGTTCCTCGAGAAATGGTTCAATGTTTTATTCTGTTATGATTCATTTTATCTTCTACTTAAGCTTACTCTTCTAAATCCAATTTTATTGTGTCTTTTTATGTTGCTTTATGTTTGTTGCTGCCTTTTTATGTCCCGTGCCAACAAAAACTTTGCTGAGATCCAAAAAACCTGTTAATAAATTAAGTAATGAAGACGAATTGACTAGAAGGGGCTTGACCACTAAATTAAGAACCACTGAACTAAAGCACTCATCTGTATGAAGGTAGTTAAATCTGTTTGAACCTCAACCAGACATTAACATAATAACCCTTTAAAAACCTGAGCAAATTGTTTTTATTTCTTTCAAAAACATGGGGAGAAGGCAACGAGGAACTTAACAAGAAAAGGCCCAAAAAATAGCAACAAAAAAGGAAATAAGTTACAAGGAAATGACCAAAAACAAGTGAAAAAAGTAAAAAAAACCCAAAAAAAACCCAACAAAACAAATAAGAAAATTACCTTAGAAAGTGCTTGAAATTAAATATAAATATAATATATATTTAAAATGTTGTATTTCCCCTAATTTTTTGCATGCTTTAAGGAGCTATTTTTCTTTTTTTTTAGTTAAAATTTCTTCTTGACTTAAAAAAAAGTTTCTGTGAACTTGCTGTAAATGACGTTGCAAGTTTAAATTTTGATTAAACAACAAAGATTTGTGTTGGAGTTTGTTAATTCCAAACATTAACAGAAATATTTTCATTTTTATTGTAGATACAAATCAGTTCCAAATATTGGTTATTGGTCTACTAATAATCAGTATTGGTATCAGCCCTTAAAAAAACAATA
The DNA here is from genome assembly GCF_008729295.1 of Plectropomus leopardus. Taxonomy (NCBI): domain Eukaryota; kingdom Metazoa; phylum Chordata; class Actinopteri; order Perciformes; family Serranidae; genus Plectropomus; species Plectropomus leopardus. Next base: position 8,680,799 of record NC_056481.1, read on the forward strand.
TCGGTCTAACCCTAGTCTTTAACATTTTACACATCTGCTGATTTTTTTGCATAAGGTTTTAAATGCATGACTTTAACGTTGGGTTAGATATTTAAGTTTTGCATGAAATAAACAGCAGTGTCACTGTCAGTGAAATCAGCACCTTGTATCCCACTGTGTGCTTCTTGGTGGGCGGTGTGATGCCGAGCAGCCAAAAGACGGCCACACTGACGGCAGTGACCGCCCCGGACACCGAGTAGAGCCACAGCAGGTGAGTGCCGTACACCGAGAAACCCGGCACGAGCGCCGCAGGTAGGACGGTCGCCATGAACACCGAGGAGGCGATGATGGCGTGAGTGGACGCCATGGCTCTGATTTCATGGTCCCACATGACGGTGAATGTTACTATCTACAATAAGAGACTAAAAAAAGACAAAACACAAATTAAATACTTTAAAATGTTAATGTGGCTACAGATATACAGAGTAGGTTAAATCCATGGGTGAAATTCTTGACCTGTCTTCCGTAAACATGGAGTGACACCGACTTCCGCTCAGACTTCACAATAAAAGTCAAACTGTAGTCCTTGCAAATGCCAGCTCAGGTTAGTATAAACTGATATGAAACATAACAATTCACAAAATTTATCCATGTAAAATATTCTTTTTAGAGCGGTTTAAGAATTGTGTTGACACTAATTATTCTTTCTATTCAGAATGCCCTGAAGATATCTTTCACTTGTTTTGGTCTTGCCCTTTTTCAAACAGTTTCTGGATAGATGTTTGTCACTTTATTTCCTCCTTTATTGAAAATAACTTTACCCTTTGTTTTGAAAATATACTGTTTGGCTTCACTTCCTTTACACCCTCCAAAAACAAACAATATTATATAATTAATCTTATTATTCTGTTGGCTAAATGGCATATTCATAAGTGTCGTATTGTTATGTACTGTCAAACGTTTAATAAAGTTATTTAAAAAAAAAGATATGAAACATAACACGTGAATTTAGTTTATTTTCATTAACTACTACTAATGAAATTAATGGACATTAAAAGCAGTTTTAATTAAAATGGACATTAAAAGCAGTTTTAAACAGGTGTTTTTTTGTGATTTGAACTGGAAGATGTTGGTGCATCTGACACCATGTAATTGTATTAGGCATACTCAATATTAAGGCTTTCTTTGCCTTTGATTTACTGTTTGTGAGAGATAGTCTGAGAATTACAGAGATTTTTATTATAGTTCTTAATATTTGCAATCTCTGAAATCAAAATAAAGCTAACTACAATGGTAACATTGTTTCTGTTTCATGCTTGGGATATTTTCCCATTAATAAAATGTGTGTTTCTTGTAGTTGGATCTTTCTCCTAAAAAAAATTATGTCCATCTGGAAATCCCAATAATACTCAATATCCAGTTTAAATTTATCCAACATGTTGCATTATTCTACATATTACTTAGTTTAGTTTGTTTTATTCTTGTTTGTTTATTTTTTGTTTTGTTTGTTTGTTAGTTGACACATTTTCTATGTTTTTTTCATCTGGATTTTATGCAGTTTTTAATTGTGTGCAAATAAGTTAGAAACTGTTTGTAGTTAAAATCAACATCCACCCCCTCTTATGTTATTACTAATAAAGTGCTTTTTCACAACTTTACCAGCTCAATGGCCTATAAAGGTATGTCTGAACACACGCAACGCAACTGGGGGTACTGTGTATAATCAGTGGTGTAAGAGGTACCTGAAAGCCAAACTTGAGTTCAAGTACAGATATCTTACCAGAAAATGACTTTTGTTGAGGTCACTTATTAGAACATTACTCCAGTAAAAGTCTAAAAGTAACTGATATGTACTTTACTTAAGTATTGAAAGTTAGTTTACGATATTAAATGTAAGTATTGAAAATAAAACTACAAGTAAATGCTGGTGAAAAAAAGCAAGCAGTCAGAATTTTGAGAATTATGATGTTTACTTCTTCGTAACATCCATCACCTTAGAAATGAAACATGCATTACCCTTTCTTCTCTATTTGGTAGCAAGTAACAAAAATTTCCGGAGAAATGTAATGAAGAAAAAGTATACAATTATTTAGAAGTGGGATAAAAGTGAAAATTGACAGAAATATAAAACTCCAGTAAAGCACAGATACGCCCCAAAAAATATTCAAGTACTGTGATCAAGATTATTACTTTATGACATTTCAGCACCGTGTGTAATACTTCTGATATATTCACAACCTTTTTTTCCTAACGAGTAACTGCTACTTTAAGCGGACTCTTATTTTGAAGACAAATTACCAGCAAGCAGGAAGTATTATTTTGTAGGTAACCTTACAGATGTACAGATGTGGAAGTCGTCCTTTGACCAATCAGAGAAGGCCTGTGAAGCTTTACCGGGACCTTCTCTGACGGACGTCAGTATTAGCCAATGAAATTTGAGAACGTCACAGCTATGACCAATCAATGTATTGCAAATACGGGTAAGCGGAAGAAGTTACCGGAAGTTTACAAATATTAACCGAGCAAGCTACGATTTAGCTAACTTTTTTTTAAATCTATGTTTTGACCAACCTTTAAAAAGCATCGGTTTAAAACAAATACAGGGGAAAGATGGTTTGTGAAAAGTGTAAGTATCACCCTGTTAGATGCTTTCTATCTTAAAATCTAACCTATATTTGTGCCGTTAGTGAAGGTTGGGGAGTCTTGGGAAGCTAATGCTACAGGAAAGCTAACTGACCTACGACTTCATTTTTTTAAATGTTTTTTTTTCTTAATAAATCTCGTGTTGTTATTTCAGGCGAGAAGAAGCTTGGGAAAGTCATCACACCTGACACCTGGAAGGATGGAGCTCGTAACACAACAGGTAAACTGAAGACACGATTTACGTGGAAATGTGGTTTTGTTGGTAACAGTTGCTTCTGTGCTCATTTAAAATACACAATCTGATACTTTTTCTGTGTTAAATTCGTTTTTTTTCAGTTATGCCACACATGGCTCAAGCATATTTACCAATTCAGTTATGTATTTACACGGAAATAGCACACAAAGCAAAAGCAAACAAAACATAAGAAAGACAAAAACAACAAAGGCAAAAGGCAAAATACTTTTTTTTCTGACTATCAAGTCAATTTTATCATACAAAAATATTAGATGTCTTTTTTGCGTAATATGATGTTAATTTCCACTACAGGGAGATGATCACTAAAACTAGGTTAGGAAAAAAGTGGATATTAGTATAGGTTATCAGCCAAATGAGTATTCATATATTTAATATTGGCAAAATAAATCCAATATCATACATCTCTTTTAGTTTTATATCAATTATCTGTATAAATGTGTATTCATTTGCTAGATAGTTATGTCCGACAGTTCAGAAATCTGACTTTTAATGATGATGATGATAATTAAAGATGACTTTTAATTGAGCTCCTTCTCTTGTCCAGAGGGTGGTGGCCGTAAGCTAAACGAAAACAAGATCCTGACGTCTAAGAAAGCCAGGTGAGTAGCTCACTAAAGCCAGACTTTGAATCGTCATCATCTCTCAAAAGTAGTTTTTATCGGTTCAATCTGAATGTTGCACAGTAACAGTTAGCTCGTAAATGTTTTGCCTGTGGTGGTTGCACATTAATATTTAGCTTGTAAATGTTTTCCCTCTGATTGTTGCACATTCGTCTTAAGCAGGTAAATTTGTTCCCTTTTGATTGTTGCACATTAACATTTAGTGACCTTTGTTTCTAGCGTAGCTATAACACGTTTTGGTACGTCTCTATTTATGCATCTTTAATGCATCTTTCTCTCAGGTTTGACCCATACAGCAAGACGGGCTTCGCTACGTGCAGAATCTGCAAGAGCTCAGTCCATCAGTCTGGATCACACTACTGTCAGGGCTGTGCCTACAAGAAAGGTATAAACTCACTCTCCCACAGTATTGCGTTTGAGATTTTTGAACATGTGAAACAAAAACAATGCGGGAAAATATGTTTTCTGATCAAAGTCACTGAAGGAGGAACAAGCCTGAAAAGGGAGCATCCTTTCTATAGAAAAGACTGCACACAGTTTCTTCACTTAGAGTACTAATTCAGAGTCTGAACATGTTGGTATCATCTCTTGTAACAAACAGATCACATTTAATAGTTGGGTCACCAAAATTGGAAAAAAAAAAGCTAAGTTATGCCTGAGATTTTAGTTCCTCAGTCAGCCTGTAAAATCCACACACATCACTGTGATCAGGTACTAATTTCTTCAGCAGAAAGTAGTTCCTCTGAAAGCTGTTAACAAAGAGAGTCTGGATTATCCAGATGAGGTTGGACATTATTTTTGGAAACAAATACTGTTACTGAAGCTACTGTATTTGCATGGTTCGATACCAACCAGAGGTTTGTGAGAAAACATGCCTTTAATGCATCTGTGCTGGCAGTAGCTGTGGCATTACATTTTTGGGTTGTCTGTCCAAAAGTGCCATTCGTGAGAATGTTATATCTTAAGAACAGCGGGAGGAAATTTCCTCAAATTTTGTCCACTTGGAGACTGATGAAGAGCTTTTTTTTTTTTTGCCTTTTTACTATTTACTTGCATGTGGGGCCAGCGGGAGAAACACTGTTGTGCAGATGCAGTGCAGTGCAGCAAAAGTTAATACCAAAGCTAGAAAGGTATTTTTTGGGCGCATGTGCCAGACTTGCAACTTCATTGTAATGAATAGGCACCATCTTGGTGTCCAGTATCTACTTATTATTATGCATCTATGCAAAAAACACAGGGTGAATATTTGACTCATCAGGTGGACACTGCTAACACGAATGTTATTTCCCCTTCCACAGAGAAACAAACAAAAAAAATCAGTTATTGTAGGTTAAACATTGACAAAAATGAATACAGTCTTATGCAACTTTCCAAAATATGATGCAGCAGCTTTTTTGCACTGTGCAAAAGAAACCAGTATCTGCCTGCAAAGATACAAAAAACGACAACTATAGCATGCATTTAGTTAGTTAAGAAGCATAAGCCAGTAAACATGTTTGTATGGTTGTTACATAATACATAACACAAAAAGTGCAGCACCTGCTCCTGATATTGTGCCTTTCTCTACATGAATTCTGATATTTTGTTGATTTTTTTTCTCTTTTTGTGTCATCAGGAATCTGTGCAATGTGTGGAAAGAAGGTTTTGGACACCAAGAACTACAAACAGACGTCTGTGTGATAACAGCATGACAGTCAGACAACAGTTAAACGGGTGAGGTGTGGACTGATATGAGGATGAGACTGGTGTTTGTTTGCCATAATTTCAGTATGTTTTAAAAATGTCCTGTCCTCTTTTGTTGATTTTCTTCTCACCTTTGTGGAAAAGAGAGATTTGGAGCTGGCTTTGTCCTCTTATTACTGAATAGCATATAATGCCACTAGAACTATTACAGTGGCCGTACACAGAGAAGCACTGTTGTATCTAAATACCCCACCAGTCATCACCTGTTCTAGATTTTTTGTATATTTTAAATTCAATACTTTGCTTTTTAAAAAGTTGATTTCTGTATGTAATATATCAAGTGTTGCATTTTTGAGTGAATTAAACCATTCAGTATGAATGACATTTGAGCGGATTATTTTCTACCTCTGCCTGGAGCCATAAAAGGTACAATTTTAGCCTCTTACGCACAACATAGCCATATTTGTCCTGTATGCCTGCAATAATTGGTTTACTCTTACATAATCATATTTGGAAACCTGCATGCTGCGCTGTCAAGCGTGACCCCTCCTCCATTGCTGTCAGAGATAAAGGTTATAGTTCACAGGTTGTCTGACGACAGGTTCCCCCTTTTGATATTTAAAGGCCGTGCTCTCCCTGAGGCCTTCAGCCACATGTGCGCACACTTGTTTTTATGACTCTTATTAATTTACGCTCTTGTAGCACAGCACAAACGCGGCCTCAGCCTCCAGCTAACACATGTGATATGCAGCAGGTAACGAGGGGATGTAGCATGATCAGACGTTCACACCAGTTTAGCAGAGTTACCAGTAGATAAAATGATCTGATGTAAAAAAATAAATAAAAAGGCTACCTTGGTTACAAGTGAATATAACCATAACTTGCTCTATAATTGTGGATCCTCTGGTTTATTTATGACATCACTGCTCTTTTGCTCCTGTTATTCTGTGTTGTGATGCATTCAGGGACATCACTTTAATATCTGTTTATAGCCGTTACACAGTCAACCTTGCCAAACATAAGCATCTTTAGCCCCCCAAAATCCTCACTTTGAGCGGTTATTGTCACTAAAGCAAGGATGCTCAACTTGCCCAAACACATATTTCTAGGATTTTAGGAAATTTTTCTAAATTAAGATGATACTTTATTGTCTGTTTTCACAGAAATTTGTCTTGCATCAACAAGCATTTCTCTGAAATCTCGGATCGAGGATTTTAGGACGTGTCTCTGATTTTAGGACATTTCTAGGATTTTAGGACGTGTCTCTGATTTTAGGACATTTCTAGGATTTTGGGATATTTCTCAAATTTTAGAATATTTCTAGGATTTAGGACATGCCTAGGATTTTGGGATTTCTGATTTCAGGACATTTCTAGGGTTTTAGGATGTTTCCAGGATTTTAAAGCATTTCTTAGACTTAAGGGCATCTGTCAGACTTAAGGACATTTCTCTGATTTTAGAATATTTCTTGGATTTTACGACATTTTGACAAGGGAGAGAGAGGTAGGATGACATGCAGCAAAGGGCCGAGGCTGGTATTGAACCTACGGCCTCTGCAGCCTCTGTACATGGGGTGCCCGCTCTACCAGCTGAGCTACTGGGCTCCAGAACATTGTTTTAAACATTACAAGGTTTAAACCGTGTAAACGTTATACCTACAAAGTACCAGCTTTATTATTTGAAGCATGTTGTCATACTAACGTTTGCACCTCTGTGTACAGCTTAGCTCCACAGAACTGCTAACATTAAAAGCTGTATTTAATATTCTTATTTTTTTCCAGTGTGAAAACACTACTCACTAAAAATGTATTAGAATGAATATGTCATATGAAATAGAGACACTGTCAGTGTCTGTTCTACTTTATTTCATGAAACAAAAACCACATTGAAAGTTTGCCTCGGCTGTTGTCCGTAATTGAAACCCACAAAGTAAGTCTGAAAACGTTCATAATGTTTCTATCATTTTATTTAAGCAAAAAAAAAAAACTGTAAATACATACTACAGTAATCATTTGTGAAACCAAAACAATTATTCAATACATATTTCATTATACTCTTTGGACTACAGACATAATCATTTGTATTTGAGAAATATACATATTACAAAGACTTTATAAATGTATCCATAAATGAGTTTCTTAAGGTCAGTGGATTCTAAATAATAAAGTAAAGAGTACCACTTTGTAAAAGCACCAATGAAATTCCCATGAAAGAAAAAAAAGGGAAAAACTTATCATTAAAAGCACTAGCATGTTAAAACATCATTAGGTTTACTTTATAACAATAATATTGCAGTATAAAACCGAAAAATATCTACCGAAGGCACCAAGAATATGAGGCTTCTATTTCCTATAAAGTTCACAGTGATGGATTTCTGCAGCAGGACTGAAATCTATCAGGCTTCAGTGTACTGAGGTTTGAGCTCTAGAGTTGGCTCGGATCCTGCGTCAAACAGCAGCTTCATGTTTCCTGCTGTTGGTTTGTACGTTTTGTTACAAGTCAGACGCGGATCAAATGTTACTCTGGAGCTTTCATGTGCTACTGTGTACCGAAGCCTGAGGAGCGACCGACGTGTGTTAGTCATTCTGTGAAAGAGTCAGGAACTCCTCCCGGGTTTTGGGATCCTCCAGGTAAATTCCCAGCATAGTGCTCGTCACTGTGCGACTGTTCATCTTCTGGACACCACGCATGACCATGCACATGTGCCTGCAAACAAACACATACACACAACGTATTTACAGCAGCAGCATTTGATTAGGATAAGTCTTTGACCTAAATAATGTGTTTTAAAGGGGAACTCCACCATCATCTCACTTAAAAGAAATGTGACCTTTTTATATTTTTTACCTGTGAGTTAGTAGATCAGCTTTAAAGTCCTGTGTTTAGGATTTAGGGGGATATATCAGCAGAAGTTGAATATGATTAAATAAGTAAGATTTCTTTAGTGTATAGTCACCTGAAACAAGAATCGTTGTTTTGGTCACTTTAGAATAAGCTGTTTATATCTAGCGTGTCCTCGTCCATGCAGATCGCCATGTTGCACCGCCATGTTTGAAGTAGCCCAGAACAGACAAACCAAACACTGACTTAAGACGGGCATTCGCGGTTTTGCGTCAGCTACCACAGTTAGCAGCTTTTTCACAGTTAGAGTGTTGGAAAACCACAGATTTTTAATACTAAAACTGCTTTATTCCGCGTTTTACCAGTTTAAATGACAGGTTCCCTTTTTTTTTTAGGAGAGGGACAGACCTTTATGGATAATTCGTCTCCCGGTAAAACCTTCTTAAACGCCTTGATGTTAAGTGATTAGACAAAAAAAAAGCTAAGCACACATTTGCAGCTGCTAGGCTAATGGCCTAGCACATGCTAAACAGCATCGGTGAAACACAGATTTGTTACATGAAATTGTTTTTTTCTGTGTTTTTAAAAGTTTTAATCACCAGGTGTGTTAGTTTTGAAGAGAAAGAGACCTCTGCGCAAATTCGGCTCCGGGTGAAAACCTGAAAGAATTTAACCTGGTGAAGTTTTAGCTGGTTGCAATCTGCAGTCCTCGCTGCTAAATGCCGCTAAATGCCCGTACACTTACACGCCGCTCCTTTAAAATCAGACAGATGATGCTGACGGTGATCAAGTGTACTTACGCTGCTTCAATAACCACAGCTACACCTTTTGGCTGCAGAGCCTCTAATATTCCCATTGCAATCTGCTTGGTCAGACGCTCTTGAACTGAAAGAGACAAAACAATGGGACATGTTTATACCAAACTGCATTCAAAATTTGGGGTAAATAAGAGGAAAAGTGCTGAGATGACATGCTAATCCTATGAATATTTCATCATTTGCGTACCTTGAAGCCTCCGGCTGAAAATCTCCACAATCCTTTAAGAAACCAGAGGACAAGCAAAGAGGACTGATTAAAGATCACGGACAATAATGATTATTTTTTTGATTTTTCACAGAGAATCAGTCCCTGCCCCCCCTGACCTCCGCTCCGGCCATCCAACTGTACAGACCCTTCATCTGTGAATGATTCACCCTACAGAACTCTCTGAATATTTCGTGAAAGATTCAACAACGTTAAGCTTGTCCAAAAAACTCGGTGACTCTGTTACTGTTATTTTGGGTTTGTGTGTTCAGAGATGGTGTGATATTTTAGGAAAGGAAGAAGAGCCAGACAGAGAGGCTGTGATAATAACTGGTGATTCCCACAGGTCCGACGGGATTTTCTCATGGCTCGAGAGCGGATAGAGTTCAGACCTGTGTCTGTGAGTGTGCTTGATGAGGGGACTAGATGATGGCCGCTGGGCTTAGACTTAATCCTCCAGGTCAATGCGCTGGAATAACAGAAGAACGCAGCCACCCAGCACTAACACCAGAAACATACAGCCACAGTGGCAGCAGGAGAGTATAATGTGTGTGTTACCTTGCCAGCTTGCTCAGTCCCACCACTTTTTTGTTGGGAATATACCCGATGTGAACCTGGAGAGAGAGGACGGCCAACGAGAGCAAAGAATGGTCAATATTAGCAGCTCAAAGCTGGCCTTGCAATATAATGATTATTTATTGGTTTCAGCTCAAACAATCCACGTGCACGCCTTGAAATTACCCCCTCACACACACAAAGCTTTACCTTGCCAAAAAAGGGCACCAGGTGATGTTCACACAGCGAAAACATGTCAATGTTCTTCACAATCACCATCTCATCATGGTCTTCATCAAATATGGCGTTATTTAGGATGTCTGAGGGCACAAACAGACACACTTACAAAAAAATCCACTTATGTAATGCACTTCAAAGCTTTAAGGACATTGTAGAAAATTTCCATTAAAATGACATTTTTAAATGTCCTGTTTTGTCCCACCAGTTATCTAAATATATTCACAGTATTTCTCAAAGAGGAGCATGGGAACATAGGCGTAGTTTGGGGGGGGTAAGTAGGTTTCTTAGTATTCTTTACTAAATATTTTCTTATTTTGCACAATGAATATTATAAATGCTGAACTGCTGCTGCACCATCATGAACAGAGTTTGCATAATATGATGTTAATTCCACTTGACGATCAGTAATATTAGGAAAAAGTGGATACATTTATATCAATATCAGTTGTAGGCCAAATAAGTTGTTATATATCAGCATATCAGATATCAGCAAAGACTCCAATATAGAGCATCCCTAGATTCAGTCTACAAAACATTAAAGTGGCAAAGGACTTTTACTTTGATTAAATTAAAAGACATTTCATCCACAAATTGTTGCAGAAAAAGCACAAGTTTTAATGCAGTAAATTCAGTGTTTGGCACTCAGGTTTTTCTGATCCTCCCCCTTCATGTGTGTCCCCCTTAATGCTGGAAAACAAAAACTACGCCCATGCTTGAAAAACCACCTGTAGTGACTAAGGTCCCAATGATCAAACTTTAAGTCACTTGCATCCAATAAAACAAATGTCCAGAATAATTGCTCTTTGGGTGACGTTCCCATTTATTTTAAAATAATAAAGCATAAATTACCTGCCGTGAAGATGACATAAAAATTAAAATAAATCCAGCTTGTTTAATGCCTTCACACTTGTGATTACCCTAATCGGTAATCGGTAAGAACGTGTGTTCCCACCACCTACGTCACATCACTTCCTGTTCACCTGTGATTTATATCACCTACCCATACGACCTGACTACTTCACCAAAATAATCAAATAAATAAGCATGTAAACAAAATCATTTACACAAGTAATTGCATGATTGGCTCCTACACTATAAAGGCTTCACATTTGTGAAGCCGGAACTACCTGCTGCAAAAAAACAAAAAAGTAAATACACTCCTAAACTAAACACTATTAAAGAATTATTTTATTATTTAATTATTTAATTATTTATTGACACTAAGATAAGAAAACAAGGAATTAAGTTACAGTACTTCCTCCCGAGAAAATCCCACAGGTGTGATTAGGTAGACTCACCGTCGATGGTCTCGTGGTAGCCCTTGGTGAGGAACTGCATGGCTTTGGCGGCGCGCAGCGGCGTGCGTAACAGCCCCTGCCGGTCCGTGTCCTCTCCGAGCTCCCGCAGGATGCTCGTGTAGGCAGCCTCGAGCGCAGGTAAGCGGGAGTTGTCCTCATCCTCTTTGCGGGACGTCTCGTGCTTGCGACGCACTGCGGACTTGCTTTTGCTGTCTATGATGAGGTCGCTGAAGCCCTTGGTGAGGTGGAAATCCTCCGCGGTGTCGTTGACCTTTGCGTTGCAGTGGCCGTTCATGTCGGAGCGTTTTCTGACTCTGGAGGAAGAGGTGCACAGACGAGATCCTCTGCAGGTCTGGTAACCCTGCTCCCGGTGCTCACCGAGTTTATAAAGCCGAAACTCCAGCGCCGCGTGCGCATCATTGGTCAAACCTTCAGTTTCGTCAGCAGATTAAATGTCAGCAGCATCAACCAGAGCAACCCTCCTCCCTCCCAACCCGAGCAGAGCGTGCAGCCGAGTTTTGCTCATCATTTGACACATAGTGCATCATATCCGTCCCCATGCATTAGTTCTGATTAACTTTCTTCATTAGAAAGCACACGGACGTCTCGCTCACAGCAGGCTCATGACTTCACGGGGAGCTCAGACATGATTTCTGTGCATTTACAGGTCAATAATGTCTCCTGTTTAACTTCCATTAATGCAATTTCACAGCTGTGTGAAGCCATATGTCCATAAGAAATGTGTCGTTAAGCCACAGACAATACATTTAAAGCCTAATGCAGGCATGCGGTATTAAAGAGGGAAAAAACACATGTAAGTTCTGTTCGTACTTGTATTTTACTGCTGTTCTAGTCATTTTCATAATGTATGTAAGACCATGCAGGTATAATAGAGACTGTTTAGTTTCATGTTGGGGCTGCAACTGACCACAAAAGATGATTTACTGTCTTCTCAATATTCAGAGTGCGACCTCACAGGACTTTTTGTTTAGTAGAAAGTATTTCAAATTAAAACTGTTGACAGATAAGATTAAGAGGGGAAACTGCTGAAAAATATGGATGACCTCCTCCGAATCCAGAGGAAGCAAACTGATTTTGCCAGTTGAATGCAATATAATTAAGATTCAACATTTTTCCATTTGTCAGAATTTAGAAGTGAAGGACTACATGAGATCTTAAGTTTGTCAAAGAAACGATCAAAGAATAAACTGCATGACATTTTTAATGTTGTGGCCGTGAGTATTCAAATTCAATGGATCCTATCTGACTAAGGACAATTTAGGATCAGGAGACAGAATTTGGGTGGAAATGTTCCCTTACATGAAGAGAAGAAAACGCCTGCTCACTTTGTTCATGAGTGAATGAATGCTGCATTTGCTGCCAGATTTAAGGTCTGCCAGGTGAGAAGAATAAGAAGAATAGTGCGCTGGAAAGTAGGATACATTGCTGACCTGAAATCAAATTCGTTCATTCATACGATACGATATGGTACGCCATAACAACCCTCAGAGGGGAAATTTGTCAAGATTTGGTGAGATGTCCTGGCCTATTTGGAACCAGATAGCTGGGAAAAACATAGATTGTTTACTTGCCGAAATACAGGCGAAAAGATGATACCCTGTGAAAAACGTTTTAAACATTTTCACACAGTTTCTCGGTAAAGTCATCCTATTCTCGATAAACCGAACACATAGACACTACATTAAGGTACACATTGTGTTTCATATCCATCTCCATTAATTCATTCTGATTATCTTTCTTAAAGCACACGGACGTCTCGCTCACAGCAGGCTCATGACTTCACGGGGAGCTCAGACATGATTTCTGTGCATTTACAGGTCAATTATGTCTCCTGTTCAACTTCCATAAATGCAATTTCACAGCTGTGAAGCCATATGTCCATAAGAAATGTGTCGTTAAGCCACAGACAATACATTTAAAGCCTAATGCAGGCATGCGGTATTAAAGAGACTAAAAACGCCAAAGAGATGCAAAGGAACTGCAAAGAGACACAGTTTAACTACAAAGACACAAAACGACCAAAAAAATGACGCGAATTACGTGTAAGAGACACAAAACTACCACGAGGAGACACAAAATTTAAAATTCCAAACCAAGAGATATTCCAGATGAAAAGCAACAAATCTTTAATTTGGAAAAGTGATTTCTGTCATTTGAAAATATTTTAAGAGCCATATTTTACAGTAAAAGTCTCCAGAAATGTACTGAATTATATAGAAAGCATGGCAGAATACTACAGGAAGGTCGGGAGGATGTAGTGTAATCATTTAATATTTTGTTGTGTGTTTGTTATGTTTTTTTTTTTTTTACTTTTTTTGTTTGCTAAATTTCAGGTAACTTTCTTGTAAAAAAAAAAAACCAAACATGTTTTTGAAAGAAATCCAGTCAGCTCAGTTTTCAAAGGGTTTCTGTTGTGCCTGAAGTCTTTGAACTGAATTAATCCTAACTCACTTAGGAAAATTTAGGATCAGGAGACAAATTTGGGTTGGAGCTTTCCCTTACATGCAGAAAAATGAATGAAAAAATGAGTTTGCTGCCAGGCTTTTGAGGTCTGTGAGATAAGAGAACTAAGAAATTAGAAAAATACTGCACTGGAATTTAAATGCTCGGACGCCTTTATTGGTCCTCTGGAGGGGAAATTCGGTGAACTCAGATCGTGATGTAGTCTATTATTTGGGATCAGAAGGCTGGGAAAGAACATCCTCCGTTAAATTTGCCAACATCCTGGTGAGATGATATGATACACACGATCATTTGTGGTAACACAAGCATATCCAAACCCCATTTTTTTATGTCACAGTTTCTTTGTAAAGTTACCCCATTCTCAATAAATCAAACGCACAGACGTGGACGCCACATTTCGGTAGTGGACAATGGAAAAAGTGTGATCTCTTGCTCTAGAAACAGGATAATAACATTACACGGCCTGCAGCTGATAACATTAGAAATGCAGTTTCTTGGAAACTTCATAGCTGCGTGTGTTTTTTACAAATCCTGGAAATAGGCAGCTGATTCTTACATATTCTCACAAGCAGGCATGTTTTGTTTAACCCTTAAATCAGCAGAACAGAGAAATCTGAGCCTTTGTGACTATTCGGACTTTCCCTCAACTTTCCCTACATACACCAGCTTTTTTTTTTTTTTTAAAGTAGATAAATAATAGCATTTCACTATAAATGTAATGTGAAAATATCATGTTGTAGCTACCACATACACTGAAAACAAGAAAAAAAATAATGTGTAATTTTATGCCTATCATCACGTTAAAAAAAGCCAACAGCAATTGACTATTTCATATTTTAATTTGTATATTGTTTTATGGGAATATTTGATAGTGTGTTTATAACCAGTCACCTGTTATGTCAAGGCTGCAGGTTTTTACAGTATGCTATCATGGGTTGTAAATCCCCAAAAAGCTGTTTTTAAGTAAATAAATACAAAGGTATAGAGGATAAAAGGTAAGAAAAGGTGGTTTGGCCTCAGCCAGAGGGACACGTCACAATAACAACATTGTGTCCTTGAGGAAAAAAGTCTTTCAAACTCAGGAAGATGTTGAGCACATTTTACATATTTGACATACCGTTAATTATTGATCTGTTTTTAACACTTAATATTAAGATGATTTGATTTAATGCATGTCCAAAGTCCAGGGCCAATCGTGGCCCTCAGACCAAGGGCGTAACTTTCAGTCAGTCCTCTCACTCTCACTCTCACTCTCGGGTACTCCCTCAGAAAAAATGCAATTTAAAACTAATTTCCTGCAATTATACATCACGTACACAATATCTGCTTCTTCTGCAGCTGCCAACAACCCACCATCATTCCCAGTTAGAGAATGGGTAAAATCAAAGCAAGGCAGTGACCCCCAGTCCCCCATGGAGATCACACAAATGCCTCAGACTGATTTTAAACAGCCCCTAGCTTGACTTTCAGTACATTACAGGCTGCTATACAAGCATTTGTCCTCCCCTCACAATGGCAGTATTATCATACAGTTAGCACACATGCTTCAATGGAGAACTAATATCAAGGCTGCAGCAAACACATGTTGACTGCTGCTTTTAGGAGCAGTGAAATGTTTAAAACATTTTCACTTAAAGACAGTTAGGTTTGGCTCATTTGTTTGGTTTTTTTAATAACCAATTTGATTGAGTTTTAGGGCCACGCTGAAGAAAAATATTTTTTTTTAGACTTTAGAATAAAGTTGTTACATTATGAGAAAAAAAGTCTTAATATTATGAGAATAATATTAAATCTTAGTTTTGCAAGACAAAATATAAAATCCTCTTTCTCGTAAACAAAGACTTCTTTATTATTGTAATATATTTTTCTTGTAACATTACAACTTTTTGTCATAAAATTACGATTATTTTCTCACAATACTAGGATTGTTTATCATATAATATTGCGACTGTATTCAACAACTTTAATCTCATAAAATGAAGACCTTTTTCTTGTAAAATACTGATTTTACTCTTGTAATATCACAAATTTACTGTCATTAAGTTTCAACTTTTTTCTCGTAAAACTATGACTTTATTCTCGTAATATTCTGACTTTTTCTTCCTCATAATATGATGACCTTATTCTGCTTTAATGCCATAAATCAACACACTTCGCTACAGTGGGCGGCGGTATTAAGCTTTTACGTTGAAGTGCGAACCGCCAATAATCACAAAAAGAAGACCAAGAGTGACGTAGTTTCCTGTTTGGCCTGAGCGGTGGCGGGAGATTCCAGCATGGCGGTGCAGCCGAAACAGAACCTGTCCATGGACAGTGCAGCCGAGCATGGCTTCCTAAACTTCATCTTCTCCATGCCGGAGAAACCGGACACTACTTTCAGGATATTTGATCGTAACGACTACTACACCGTTCACGGAAAAGACGCCATATTCGCGGCGAAGGAAGTTTTCAAGACGAATGGGGTCATCAAATATTTGGGCTCAGGTGACGTTAGCCTCTGTAGCTCTGCAAACACTCAAGCTTGCAAACTGGTGGCAGGCTGTTGACGCATTTAACGGATTAGATGAGCAGCGAGCTAAGCTAAATGCATCTGATAGCCGCAGTAGTGCTAGGATTTGCATGCTGCTTTGCAGGAAAAGCAAACATGTTTTTGATATTAATGTGTGTGTTGGTCTACAGGCAGTCGCAAGTTGGAGAGTGTGGTCCTGAGCAAGCTGAACTTTGAGGCTTTTGTGAGAGACTTGCTGTTGGTGAGGCAGTACAGAGTGGAAGTGTACAAAAATCACAGCAAGAGCAGCAAAGAGCACGACTGGAAGCTCGAGTACAAGGTAATAATGTGTTGACACTGAAGTCAGCTTCCGATTCGTCGCTTCCGATTCAGGGGGATTAAATTTGCAAAATTTGACAACCGTTTCTCGTTTATTCGCACCTCCTACTGTGATGAAGGCGCTGAGGCTTTTCTTGAAACGTCTAACATCCTTTGCTGAATCGGAGGCTAACTTCAGCGTCGTGATGAGACATGTTGCGGCCTGTAAATGAAGTTGAAACAGACACGACTAACTCGCTGTTTTGGGTTGTACTCACAGTTTTTTGAGGATCCAGGGTGCTTCGTGTATCCATTAGTTTGCAGGATGTGAGGAGATATGCTAGGTGAGGCTGAACTGATTTATCTAACTGTCGGGTTCAAACGAAATAAAAAAAGAAAAACGTTCCCCCAAATAAGCCTTAAACAAAGTTCAAAACAATCAATTAAACAGTAAAACTAAGGTTTAACTAAACTCACGGCGACTGAAGACGGATTAAGTTAGCACACCTGCCTTTAATGAGCTGACCCCGAGATGCACGTCAGGTGATGCATTCAAGTGACTCAAAAAAAGGGGAAATTATAAAGGCTCGCCAGAAATGACTCTAACAAAACATGTTGTCCTATTTTCACTGTACCAGTCCTCCATTATGAATTATGTGTTTGTGGATGCTCTGTAGCTTACTGTAAATCATTCTTTTGTGCTACACTGATTTTATTTATGTATGGATCTAGAAAAACACATTACACAGTTTAATTCTGTTTTCACTGGGAAAAAATCCCACAATAAACTCTGAGCATCTTTTAATTCAAATAGACTGAGAGGAAACTAGCTGTTGCCATATGTAAGGTCTGCGGTCATCATGTCAACAATTGAAATATTGCCATTATCACGCTATGAATTTTTCTTATATTAATAATTATACTGGTATTATCATGCCAGTTTTGGGTCACTCTCATGGTGTCATTATTGATCGCAGCAGCAGCTGTTTTCAGCTGGTGAACATAGTGAAGCTTTTGGCAGCTAAAGAGACAGAAATTTCCCTCAGCGGGTGTTAGAGATAAAAAAACAGATAAAAGAGAGTAAATGTTTGACTTACATTCATAGGTGGGCAGAGGGGTTTCTGCTGTTTTTGCACGTCTAGATGAACCAATAAAAGAAAGGATCGTCTTTTGACTGTTGTCCATCTGACTCCCTCCTCCTGTCTCAGGCCTCTCCAGGAAACTTGACTCAGTTTGAGGAGATCCTGTTTGGCGGTGGGACCGGAGCCGTGGGTTGTGCAGGAGTGGTAGCCGTGCGGTTTGCCATGGGAGCAGACGGTCAGCGGGTGGTCGGTGTTGGCTATGTGGACGCAGCCCAGAGGACGATGGGAGTGTGCGAATTCCCGGACAATGAGATATTCTCCAACCTGGAGTCCCTTCTTGTCCAAATCAGCCCCAAAGAGTGTCTCCTGGCTCAGGGCGAAAGCAACGCTGACGGCAGTAAACTACGGGAGGTACGTCAGCACCTGTTCTCCATCTGAAAGAAACAAGTTTATCACTTTATGATCAATAATCCCCAAAACAACACAAAGAAGCACTAAATCACTCAATGTCTTCTTGGAAAATCATTCAACTTATTCTAAGTTTAATGCTCTCAAAAAAAATACAGTTAACCCTTTAAAACCTGAGCAGATTGATTCAGTCTCTTTCAAAGACATGGGAGGAAGGCAATGAACAACTTGACAGGAAATTACCCCAAAGTAGCAAGGAATTAGGAATAAGTTAAAAGTAATTTCTGGAAAATTAACACACACCCAAAGAACAAGAAAAAAGGTAAAAAAAAAAAAAACAACCCTAAACAAACAAAAACAAATAAAAGGCTTGAAAAAAGTGCTTAAAATGTAATTATATGAAATAATACATTTCTAATAATAATTTCCCTTTCTCTTTGTCTCACTGTTTTTATTTATTGATTTTTTTAAAACTAATTTTCAGTTCATTTTCTTGTCAACTTTTCTTAATTTCCTGCCATTCGTAGGACATCTTTTGCAAAGTTGCTTGTTGTCTTTTTAGCCATCTTTTCAAAAGAAACCCATTTGCTCTGTTTTCAGAGGTTTAAATGCTCGTGAAAGGTAACTGAACATAACACAGAAGCTGATCCGGGTTTCAGAGAGTTAGATATTCCGTATAGATCTTCGTTATTGGTTGTTTTTTTTTTTTTGATTCGGTAACTTAGTGTGAATAAATTGATTTTGTTATTTTGTGTTTGTGCAGGTGGTAGAGCGTGGCGGCGTGCTGGTCTCTGACAGGAAGAGAGCAGAGTTCAGTAGCAAGGACATGGTCCAGGATCTCAACAGGCTGCTGAGGGCCAAGAGAGGAGAAACTGTGGCGAGCAACACTCTGCCTGAGCTGGACAAGCAGGTGAATAAAACAAAGAGCCGCCGCCCCGACACCTCAGAGAAGTGTTAACAGCAGAGAAGCAGAATCGCTTGCTTACCGATGCGGAGAAATGCACACCTGGTATGAACGGTCAGGCGGCTGCTGATGGACGGCTGCAGTACATTTGACGCATCGGGGCGCCTCTGAGTCCAGTGAACCTGGCGTTAGTTGCTTGAGGCGTTGAGGAGGCATTGAAAACCATTTCACAGGCTGCCCTAAGCTGCTAAAATGCTCCTTTTTTGTTCTTTTAATCCTGTGCGAATCTGCCACGTCTGTCACTTATCACATTCCACCACAAATTTTCTACAATACTTCACCAAACACAGAGGTTGTGTGATAATATCTATAAAAAAACTGGACTGGAAGTTACCCTTTTTATGCCCTTCTGCTGCGTTTATAATCAACATCAGAATAATGTTTGTCTGTGTGTGATTTCCGTTCACAGGTGGCCATGTCATGCTTGGCTGCGGTGGTGCGTTTTCTTGAACTGCTCTCTGACGAGTCCAACTTTAACTCCTTCAGTCTGACCGCTCTGGACCTGGGTCAGTACATGAGGCTGGACAACGCTGCCGTGAGGGCTCTAAACCTGTTCCAGGTCAGTGACAGAGACCAGGTCATAGGAGCTCACATTTTCCCCCCAATTAACCGTTGCAGTGTGAATAAACTAAAGGGCCATTTCACAGCTGGTCCAGGGCTGTAGTGCTGTTAGCAGGGGGTGATGTCGGCAGATTAATGTATCTGCTTTTTCCTGCTCCAAAATGTTATTTAATTGGCATTTAAAAATCTCTTATCTATCAATCTCCAAACTAAACAACAATGAGAGCAGCGCATGTAGATGCAGCAGATAGTAGCTCTTCAAATCCTTGCTGCTTTTTTTCTATATTTTTCTATTTTATCGACACCATGGCCCCTTACGATGAGATACGACTTTTCTACGATAAAGACGCACTTATTGACATCGGGAAAAGTTGTGTGGGTTTTGGACTGAATGTAACAAACAGCGAGAGGATCACCACCAACAGCATATGTCGAACCGCCAGTCAGACCAGAGGGGAGAAACAAAACCAAAAGCACCGGACGATGAGGGAGGAGAGCTGGCATTAAGGCGAGGCTGGCCGGACCTGGACAGAGAGCTTTTTCTCTACTAAGCCTTCTGGTTAATGTCCGGTCGCAGGAGAATAAAGTGGGATGCAACTGAGTCTCACTCAGCACTTACCAGTGTCTTCTCATGGCGGCAGGCCGAGGCTCATGGCTGTTGACACACTGTGAGCGGCCCCCCTGACAAACATTTGACCTCTAAGAAACACAATTGAAATAATTAGAATTGGTGTCGGAGAATAAACACTATCAGGACAGTGTCTGAGAAGTAACGTGTCACATAAGCCAGGATAGTTATCATGACAACATGTTAAATGTTTTTATTTGAATTGTCTCCTCCAGGGATCGCCCGACGATACCAGCGGAGCTCATTCATTGGCCGGTTTGCTAAATAAGTGTCGTACGCCGCAGGGTCAGCGGCTGGTCAACCAGTGGATCAAACAACCACTCATGGACAAAACCAAAATAGAGGAAAGGTAATAATGGAAACAAACCGTCCAGAGATGTCCTGAGGAATATTTTCCCATCAACATTACTACATATAACCTGCTAAAAACAGGCGATCGACTCCTTTAGTAGACAAATATCTTTTTTTTTCTTTTCTTTTGTGTTGCCATAAAACAGGTCAGCAAACAGTAGAAAGCAGCATGGAGGCCAGTGAAAATGTTTCGATAGTTACTTTTATATATTTATATATATATATATATATATGTATGTCTGACTTCAGTCTCTAAGTGCCCACAAATTTGGGATGATGTTGGAGCTGGAGCTGTTAAATACCCATGATTACTGTGGAGTAATTTGTCTTGGGGATGGATGCTAATTGTAGCATTTCCAGTTAAATACAAGAGACAGATGTTAGCAGATTTTTAATCCAGGACCCTGGAACTAATTTCATGGATAATCTTGGCTTGTTTGTGTGTGTGTGTGTTTATAGGTTAGACCTGGTGGAGAGCTTCGTGTGCGACTCAGAGCTGAGACAGACCTGTCAGGAGGACTTGCTGCGGCGGTTTCCTGATCTTCACCGTCTGGCAAAGAAGTTCCACCGTCACTCTGCGACGCTGCAGGACTGCTACCGCGTCTACCAGGCTGTGAGCCAGATCCCTGCCCTCATCACCGCCCTGGAGAAATACTCAGGTACACACAAAGCTGAAGTTATCACAGTGTTTGCATAAACTCCACACTGTGGTGCCGGTTTATGGGTGTTTATTCAACAAGATGCTAGATCTGTTGTGCGGGAATGTTTCGCCTTGCAGGAATGATTATTATATAGTTACTGCAGATTTGACAGCTTCTTAATCCTCTTGCAAAGTGCCTGAAGATACTTGATTATAGTTGAGATTTTTGTGACTTTAATCCCTCTAATCGTGGTGACAATAAGCTCCTGGTGTAATGACTACTCAGAAGTTAATAGAAAAAATGTGGCTGCTGAGTCTCTCCTGAGTAAGGGAGGCAGTAACGGATCCCAACTCAAAATATACTTGTAGTTATTTAGTTTATAATTCTTGTTACTGGTTTCGTTTTCACTGATTTTGTAAATGTGTTGTGTGAATTTGCAAATAGTGTTTTGTTTTAATTCAGATTTATCTATCAGAGTGAACTGTTAAGAGCTTATATATTCAATTTCAAGCTCAAATTGGCCTTTGCAAAAAAAAAAAACAAAAGCCATTCTTTTATGTTTACGGCCACACAAACACAACAGAAGAGTTGATACTAAACAGGACGGCTGAACTAACTGGATATTGTTTGGGTCACAACCTTCTGTCAACATGATGCAAAATAATCCTGTATTTGGAAAATAGTTGTGATGCTGTCTCTGATTCTTATTATTATGAGCATTTGGCATTAATATGCATTAATATGGTAGCCTGCATCAATACAATCACATCACATTTATTTATCGCCCGTGCATACCTGTTTTGATCTCTTGTGTGTGTGTCGCAGGTAGCTACCAGGTTCTGCTGGAGGCGGTGTTCCTCTCTCCTCTCAGAGATCTTCAGTCGGACTTCCTAAAGTACCAGGAGATGATTGAAACCACTCTGGACATGAACCAGGTCTTTGTTACTGCGTTTTCTTTACTCATCTACAGTGTAAGAATATTGGGCCTCATTCACCAATATCCTCCTTTCTTAAAACTGTTCTAAAATAAATCTTCGTCTGATTTCAGACATGTTCTGAAGCGGCAGATTTGTGTACACGTGTTTTCTTCTGATGATGAATCAAACAGGAGATCCGCAGTGAAAAGCTCCCAATAATGATTTTTATTTGCGCAACATTTCAATCTAACAGAAATCTTTGTCAGGCATTTTCCTATGGATTTGATTTGGATATGAAAATGCCCGACAAATATCTCTGTTGAGTCAAAATGTTGCAAAAATAAAATAACTAAGAGCTTTTAATACAGTGTGCGGACCTCTGTAATTTTTTTAATAGGTATACAGTTACTTTTGCTCAAAAGGGGGCTTTGTGAGCCTTTTGTGAGTTATTTGGGAAACAATGAGTTTGACTACTACTACTACTACTACTACTACTACTACTACTACTACTACTACTACTTTTCATATCTAACCATCATAATAGATCAGTAACTATCAATAAGTAATAACTTTAGTTAGGGGGCTAATGGTCAAGTCCACCCGATTATTATGAGTATTCTATTACTTTCTCATACAGAGTCCACACAGTAACTACGCTGTTCTCCACACCCTCAATCTAACTAATCCAGACTAGTGCAGGTGGTGTAGAAATACAGGATATTTATTTTAAATGATATTTTCTACTGAAAAGTTTTGAAAATTCATGTGTAAAAATGCATGGGAACCCTGAATATTTACTAGCATTATCAATCAGTAATCATTACATGGTTTGGGTCACATTAACAAACTGATGTGAAGTTTTAGTGTTGTGTTTATTTTAAAAGGCTATAATGCTTTTTGTAAAACAATCAAGATAATAAATTGCGAATGTCAGAAACTTCTTGAAAACTGCATAAGAGGGTTTTAGGAAGAAATTTCTTCTCAATAATAGTTGGTGAATGAGGCCCATTACTTTTTAAATCCGATCATTTGTACGCATTGTTTACCTGTCTCCTCTTCGTGTTGTGGGTCACCTGTAGATCGACCATCACGAGTTCCTGGTGAAGGCGTCGTTTGATCCGGTTTTGAGTGAGCTGAGAGAGAAGATGGACACGCTGGAGAAGAGCATGCAGGCGGTGCTGAACTGCGCTGCCAGGGAACTAGGTGATCACACACACAAACACACAACAAACACCGAGACAAATCTGTTAGTTCACTGAAAGTGACTGCATGCACGCATCTGCTGATTCGATTTTAAGATTTTCGTGAGATGAAAACGCCAGATCAAGTCAGTTACACCACGCTGTCATCATGTGCTACAACGACAGTAAATTCTACAGATCGCTCCAGTGGAAAGATTGGGATTAAAAATCAGACAATGTCAAAAAAAACTTGAATATAATGATTCTTTCATTTTGCAGTTTAGAGTTAAAATTTCTTCTAATTTGAGAGAACAGCCTTTGGAAAAATGACTACAAGATGTTCATGTCATCACGTTATAGTTCATCTGAAAGTCAGTTTAGAAATTTTGACTGATTGCACATCTTTATTTGGAAAAACGGTGACATTATTAACTTCATACATGATAGAATTCAAAAGTCAAACTGAAATCATTTAGTGTTTCCTTTTTTTGCCTCCACGCTGTGGCCAGAGGCCTTACGATTACGTGTCCGTCCCATTCTCTTGAGCATCTTATTTCAGGAACACTGCGAGGGGATTCCTCAAATTTGGTACAAACGTCCACTTGGACACGAGGATCAACTGATTCGATTTGGTGGTCAGATGTCTGTCCTTACACGACTCTGGTTCTCGTGAATACAATATCTGTGATACTTATTAATTACTAATTAGTCTGTTAAATTTCACTGTGAGTCTGAAAGGGTAAGTGTCCTCATCCCTGTCACTGTGTGTCCTCATCCCTGTCACTGTGTGTCTGACAGTGTGTATCTGATAGTGTGTGTGTGTGACAGGCGCAGCAGCAAGAAAACAAACACTGAAGATACCCGAATGCCTATATTGAAAACCGAATACCTACCCAATTAACGAATATCTAAATATTTTGGTCCAGTGCTACTGATTATAATTTGAAGTTCAAAGGTCAAGGTCACTGTGACCTTGCATCTGTCTTATTTTCATGAGTGCTATACCTGAAGATGGGAGGGAGATTTCTCAAGTTGGCACAAAAACGTCCACTTGGAGTCAAGAATGAACTGACAAGAATCTGGTGGTCAAAGGTCAAGGTCGTGGCACCCGGTGGCTCAGTAGATGGAGCGGGTGCCCCATATGCTACAGCGGCCACGGGTTCGATTCCGGCTTTGGCCCTTTGCTGCATGCCACCCCCTCTCTCTCTCCCTTTTTTGCTTAACCTGTCATATGGAATAAAGGCATAAAAAGCCCAAAAAATAATACAAAAAAAAGGTCAAGGTCAAGACTGTGTTTTTGGCCATAACTCAGGAATCCACCTTAAAACATTGCTGGTTGTGAAAATCTTTTGTGCTGCAGAGAAGATGTGTGTGTTTACATGTTTTCTCAGACACGGGTGTAAACCGTACGTGTCGACTGGCGCGCGGAGGCACGAAACCACACGGCCGTATATCTAGTTTTATACCTGGACGTTGTTCGAAGTCATTGCTGTAACTTTTTGTTTCAGGTCTGGACGCTGGTAAGACGGTGAAGCTGGAGTCAAACGCCATGCTGGGCTTTTACCTGCGTGTCACCTGCAAGGAGGAGAAGAGTCTGAGGAACAACAAGAAATTCACCACGCTGGACGTTCAGAAGAACGGAGTGCGCTTCACAAACAGGTCGGGTCCACTGTGTCGCACACCCAGCCTCCGACTCGGATAACGGCGCTCTTTCTGTCAACTGACGGTCTGCTGTCCTGCATGTGCTCTTTCACATGTCTGCAGTAACCTGAGCTGCCTGAACGAGGAGTACACCAAGAACAGGGAGGAGTACGAGGAGGCCCAGAATGCCATCGTCAAAGAGATCATAAACATCGCTTCAGGTGAGGAACGTCATCACATGCTGCCGACTGCATCTCATCAGATTTGACCGACAGAGAAAAATCAAGTAGTTAGAAGTGATTTACGTGGAAATGATTATCTGCTAAATGCATTTAGTTTGTCTTTTGTAACATTTAGTAATTGATTTTTCTCATTTTCCACAAAGGTCAGGAAGCTGTAAGCATATAGTGCTTGAATCGTTTTAAATTAATCGAGTTAATCGATGAGATTGGGGTCAGATGGCATTCTTAAGTCAGACATTTAAGATTTTGGAGCACATGCTGCTGTCTCTTGTATATTTGATAATTCACTTAAACTGTCAAATTTTTGGATCCACCAGGTTACGTGGATCCTCTCCAGACTCTGAGCGATGTGATAGCGCAGCTGGACGCAGTGGCCAGTTTTGCTGTGGCATCCGTCTCGGCTCCCGTGCCGTATGTTCGTCCCCGGCTGCTGACGGACGGCTGCAGGCGTTTGGAGCTGAAGCAGGCCAGACACCCCTGCATGGAGACGGACGCGGACACTGCCTTCATACCCAACGACATCACCTTCGTGCAGGGAGAAAAGAACTTCTATATCATAACAGGTGAAAGAGAAAAATAAGCTATGCAAAAAGGAGTGGCAGGGTTCCTGCAGATCCTTAAAAAAATATTAAAAGGCATTTAAAAAAAAAAATCTTGATTGGCATTAAAATGTCTTAAATCAATCTTTTGAATGTCTTAAAAATGCTTGGACTTTGGAGATGAATTTTTATGAATCCTTTTTTTGGCATTGCATTGCAAAAGATCAAAATAATAGGTAACTTTGAAAAAAAATAAATATAATAAAATAAATATTAATTTATAATAATTTACTGAATGCCTCTTGCATTAACACCAGCAAAGAGTTATGTTTTATGTTACAAAAAATATCTGAAAAATACAATAAATTCCTCCCTAACCTTGAGAAAAAAAGTCTTAAATTCCACTAGACTCAAGCTGTAGGACCCTGGAGTGGATATGGGACTTTTTAAGAATTTAAGAATACTGCTTTTTAGTGGCTCAATGTGCCACTATGTTCATCTGTTGTCTCAGACAGCTTAACATTGAGCTGAAAATGTGCCTAAAGCCAAGCGAAGTTGCAGATTCGGGTGGAAATTATCTGTAGTTTAATCACTACGATTGACCCCTCTCACGATATTTTAATGTTTTCACACTATTTAGAAGAAAGACATCCTGGAGTTTTCAGTCTTCCTTTTCCCACACTGCATGTCTGCTTCCCATCGATTAAAGTATAAGTATAAGATTAAGTAAATACAAAACGATTTAGAAAAGCTGTGTTTTCTTGTTTGTGACAGTCGCAGCTGTCAGATTTTAATCTGTAAATGTCACAATTTGCAATATCTACACGCTTCTTTAAATACTGCAAAAACAAACAGGAGTGTGAAAAATTGTAGTTCCGTTTCTGGAAGTAAACAGTTGCTGCTGTCTGTGAATGAGGACACGAGACAAAACCCACCTCACTCCTCCTCCTCCGTAGGACCAAACATGGGCGGCAAGTCAACTTTCATCCGTCAGGTGGGCGTGATCGCTCTGATGGCTCAGATCGGCTGCTTTGTGCCATGTGAGAAGGCGGAGCTTAGTGTGATTGACAGCGTCCTGGCCAGGGTGGGAGCAGGAGACAGCCAGGTGAAAGGTGTGTCCACCTTTATGTCCGAGATGCTGGAGACAGCTGCCATCCTGCGGTAAGAAAAGACGCATTAGCTCGTTGTATGTCTACAAAGATGTCACGCAAGCCTCCTCTCATCACTCATTCTGTCCCTCCAGCTCGGCCACAGAGAACTCGCTCATCATAATCGACGAGCTCGGCAGAGGGACGTCCACATATGACGGCTTCGGTCTGGCCTGGGCCATCAGCGAGCACATCGCCTCCAAAATCAGCTGCTTCTGTGTGTTTGCCACCCACTTCCACGAGCTGACGGCGCTGGCAGCGCAGCAGCCCGCCGTCCACAACCTGCACGTCACAGCTCTGACCTCCCAAAACACGCTCACCATGCTGTACAGAGTCAAACCGGGTCAGCGCACAAAACACAGACACACACACATAAAGGGGGACCTATTATTCCTCATTTTCTGTCAGATATAGATTTTGTTACGCTGGGCAGGTTTCCATTAACCATCAAATTATACAAATTGAAATTGCAAATATAAATACATGTAATGGGAACATCAGTTTCAGAGAAAAAAACTCCCATTTATCCCAAAAAAGTTTATATGTTTGCAGGAGGTGGCAAAACTTATATCACTTTTTTAGGTCACATTATGCAAAAGCTCAGGGTTCCTGCAGATCCTTTGAGTCTTAAAGGCATTATTTTTATAAATCTAAACATAAAGCCCTAATTGGTATTAAAATGACTTAAATTCATCTTTCAAAAGTCTTCAAAATGCACACAAATGGGAAGTAGGATTTTATTAATCGTTTTTTTCTGGCATTTCACAGTCAAATCTTTTTTTTCTTAAAATTAGCACGATGGGAATCGAATGGAAAGTAGTTGAATCTCACATGCAAAGTGAAAAACACAAAATCGCTAAGAAAATCGGTCAGAAGTGCAGGACGTTTTTCCCTCTCTGGTTGGTAATTTTTTTGATTATATATTATATTCATTGTCTTCAATGTGTTTCACTTTAAAAATTTGACACAAATAATCTTTTTATTCTTCTTAAACTTTTTCGCTGGACCAAAGATATTTCATGTTTTACATGTGAGCAAACTAAAATTGTTCCTTTTTAATTTTTATTTTGAAATTGGTCTTAAAATTCAATTTATGTGGCAATAAAAAGTCTGTTAAATCTGGTTAATTAAAAAACACAATCAAGGCTAGGTTAAAGTTTGTGAAACCAGATGTAGATAGACTGAAAACTGCTTGAACTGAAACATTTTTTGTAAGATTAGATATTGAAGTTCTTTTGATATTTTTTAACTAGACAGTAAATAAGCTATGTTCTGCTATCATGCATGTGTGACTTAATGTTGGATTTCTAGCAGAACAAGTATGAACCCGAAAATAAGCATCTTCTTTAATGCAGTTTGGTTCGTTTAAATTTCATTTCTAATATGGATGTAAGACAGTGACTGTGAAGTATGGAGGAGTGGCAGGTAAACTGACCTAGACCCTAACTTTGCCTTCAGGTGTCTGCGACCAGAGTTTTGGGATCCACGTGGCCGAGTTGGCTTGCTTCCCTCCATCGGTGGTTGCCATGGCGAAGGAGAAGGCGGAGGAGCTGGAGGAGTTCCAGGAACCTGCAGGCGAGAAGTCGGAGCAGGAGGAAGAGCCTGAGGCGAAGAGACGACGGACAGACAAACAAGTAGGGCTCAGTTATCCTGCTCTCATCACAACTTGGTTCTCTCTGTACTTTAAATCACGAGGTTGAAAAGGGTTTTTTTTCAGGGTCCTGTGGTGTTAACATTTTAAAAAATACAAATTTTTACCAAAAAACTGCAATAGTTCAAGTTCAAATAATGCGCTGCCTCTCTTTCAGGAGGGGGAAAACCTGATCGAGGAGTTCCTGGAGAAGGCAAAGTCGCTCCCTGCTGCCACCATGAGTGAGGAAGAGGTGAAGGCGACGCTCAGGAAGATGAAGCGGGAGCTTGTCGCCAAAAACAACGCGTATGTCGCAGAGATCCTTTCACGTGTTCCTGTAAAAACAGCTTGATTTTTCCACAAGAACAAACACAAAGGTCAAAGTTTCTGCACCATCGTTAACACTAGAGTGCTTATATCGTATAGTTTTTCAATAAAGATTTGTTTGTGGATGAGCTTGTGAGGTTTTCAAAGTCAGATTTCTTTAAAAACACGCAGTCACAAACACACTTTAAAATGATACATGTAGGTAAGATTTTCACAGCTTATTCTCTTAAAATGTGAGCAATGTGTAATGCTCTGTGGATAGAGATGGAAATCGAGAACCATTTCCAAACTGTCCAATCCATCGCAAACATTTGTGTCTAAGCTTTTCAGTTCTTTTTATCAATACCGGCACATTTTTGTAACACTGCAAAACAATAATGACAAACTCAAGCAGCGCTGGTGGAAACTAGCAACAAAAGAGTCATGGCAGTGAGAAAGAAACGGTCCAAATCGTGGCCTCATTTCTGTAGAAAGATGACAACAATGCTTCTCGTTAAATAATTTCAAGTAACAGTGGAAACAGAAGCAATACGCTGAAATGACTTTCTACTCAAAATGAATGAATTTGTCACTCTACGCATAAGTGCCACCACTTCCCAACCGAGCAGCGTATGTGTTACCGACGGTTAATATCCTATGTGAATATTTTATGTTTCAATAACAATGGAGCTTTTCCACATGCAAATCTTATTTCTGTTTCTACGCTGTTCACAAAAAACGTTTTTCATTTTACACAGAAAAGTGATCAGGAATCAACAAGTAAATCATTTTTGTTTTTTTAAATCTGACAATAAGCAGAATAATGACATTGGCATCAACAAAATCTTCTCATTCCCACCCCTACTCCCGGGGTTCCTCGGCAGCATTTCGTTGTATAAAACCAAACATTTATTGGTAATTTTGCAGGACGTGAATTTAAAGACAGACACCTGTGATCTAATAAAGTTTTATTTTCTTAGAAATGGCCAGTTTCCTGTTTTCTTTTTTTGTCTTTCTAAGAAAGTATACCCCTTTTTGAATTCCAACTAGCATCTACATAATGGTTATTGAATACTTCACAATATATTAAGTCTAGATGTTATGGTACATGCATACGATTCAGGCTGCATGAGGAGCCACAGTCACCACGATACACGGGGGAGAGAAGGAGGGGGAGGACGGGGGCGGGGCGGGGACTGCAGATCGACTCTTCGGTTCCAGTTCAAAGGAGCTCTGACGCCTCCCATTGAAACCCTCTCCACAAAACACTGACTGCATCAACTTAGAAACATATACACACACGCACAACTTCCACTGTACACAACACACATTTACACACTCACATACACACCTTTATACAAGCGTGGAGCCCCTCCACCTGCCATTTAAGCTAATATACCGGAGAGGGTTTTTAGTGTTTAAACGAGATTCTCTTTCACAGAAAGAACTTTCACCACTGGGACGTCCGAGTGTCTGCACTTTGACAGGGAGTCGGGGTGGGAGGAGGGATGCTAACCAAAGAAAAAATAATAATAATTATAATAATATATAATAAAATAAAAGACATTCAAATACAGTCAGCTTTTTGCTTGAAAATACAAAACTACATGAGAAAGCATCGAAATAAAATCCATTGATCAGAACATTTTTTTTTTTTTTTAAAAAAAGCCCAAGTGCTCCATCACACACACAATCTTGCTCTTTTATCCACACACAACAGAGCAACATCCGCCCATTCGTTGCCTAGTTACAACTGCCTGGGCAGCCAATGGGGATGGCAGCTGCGAGGAAGCAGGAAGTCTCTTTGACAGCAGTTCTTGTGAGGAAGAAGAAAAAGTGGGCCGGGAGCCGAGGATTAACACCGGGGGTGGGTGGGAGAGATCTTCTGCCAAAGTGGCGCCATCGACAGCCCCTCTGCATAGCCCTTCTCTTCTTCTTTGTCTGCAGACTGCAATAAGAAATACTCCAGTGAGGAATCTCTTGTGGCCGTTCTGTCAGTCTCAGCTCCGCCGCTCCCTCTAGTGGAGCCTGCCTCCGCTGCAGCGCGTCGGACCGCAGCGGGCAGGAAGCTGCTTCCTCTGCAGCCTCTTTCACGCCGATCCCATCTGAGAGCGCCGCAATCACAGAGTCTCTCTGGGTCCTTATGGCTGCAAGTGGATGTGTGTGTGTGTAACTGTGTGTGGCTGTAAATGTGTATGTGTTTGTGTGTGTATGTGTGGGGGGGTGTATGGCTGTATGTGCAATGTGTTTATATGCTTGTGTGAGAGAGTGTAACTTGACCGGACGCCTTCAGTTATGTTGCAGCGTGTTGGACTCGATGGGCGGCGCCGAGTCATACAGAGTGTCTGTGTCGTGCGTGGGCTCTCCGGCCAGCGTGCACGGGTTGGACAACGTTCCCGCTCCGCAATCACAGAAAAACCTAAAGAGGAAAGACATCAGGGATCGTGAACCAGTCTCTTCAAATAAGTGAGAAAATGATGAAACTGCCCTTTAAGAACACTAAATAATTCAAATCTAGTCATTCCCTTTCAAAAAAAAAAAAAACCAAACATACATACATATATATATACACACACACACACATTTTTCTGCCCAGATAAATAAAACAATTGGTCAACGTAAAAATAAAAAGAAGGAACCAAAAATGTCTTACCGATCGTGCCGTATAAACTCTACATCGTGCCCTTGGTGGCACTTTTTGATGCAGTTTACACAGATGGCGTTTCTATCTGTTGTGTTACAGGTGTGACATCTAGAGACAAAACAGATTTATTTACATAACACAATGACGGAAAATGACTTTTTGACATTTTAATTCCACTCAGAATAAAATTGTACGACCAAGTTGAAGGGAAAAAAAACACGTACCTACAACAGTTACTTAAGGCTTCTTATTTACTTTTAATATTTTAGTTGGTTTTTTTTTTAACTTACTCATTTATTTTCCTCAGTATACGGAAGTATGTGTATATGTATATATGCACATGTGGGTGAATGTATGTACGCATACGCGTATGTATATTTATAAACATGTAGGAATGCATGTATAAATATACAAATATATGTATATAAATATAGAGAGATTTTATCTTACTTTGTATTATTTATTTACTCTTCTAAATATATTTCCCAGTTTAAAAAGGAAAAAACAACAACAGTCTTTCTGTAATGCTGGTTTAAAAACAGTTTTGATCGTATCAAAAGCGTACTAATACATTTTTTTGTAATCAACAGCAAAAAAACTGGCAATGTCATAATTGAATGCAATACTCAAAATAAAGATAAAAAAAAGAAATTCATCTGCATCAGTGAAATCGCTTGAAAAGTCGTTTTGTGCAGTGCCGGCTTAAATCACTTCAGCTCGACTTCAATGTACCAACATCAGACTGAACTTTTTATCCAACTCAGTTTACCTGTAGAAGTCGTGCATGGGGTAACTGGTGTAGCTGGAGATCTTGTAGAGGCACTGTCCTCGGCTCACCGCCTTCTCAATGGCGTCCTGGTTATTCAGAATCTTATTGTCTGACGGGGGACGGACAGAAAATGTGATGAGAAAGCTGATTCAAACAGGCTGTAACCAGACTGGGAAAAGCTTTAATGCTGGTAAACGTTACCTTTCATGGTGACGTTGACTCCAGAGGCCAGAAACAGGCCTCCAAAGCGATTGTTGAAGATCTGGTTGCCCTCGAGCGTGGCTGTGGCGTGGTTGGTGATTTCAATACCTGGACAGAAAAAAAGAAAGAAAAGTACCATCAGCACCTAAAGGAAATTGAGATGTTACTTATGCTAATTAAGAGCTAATTTTGAAAAAAGCCGACCTGCAGCGAAGCCGTCAAAAATGCGGTTCTTGCGAAGTATCGGGTGGCTGTTGGTGCTGATGAGCACGCCGGCCTGAGCGTTCCTGAAGATGTCATTCTCTTCCAGCAGACCTACAGAGAAAAAAATTCATGGTTCATAATGCAGATTTACAGGGACAATATGTAAATCTAAACAGCGACGACCAAAAAAGACACTCCAGAAGCTACATGATGCGTTTCTCTGAATCATAAGATCGTGCCGAAGTACCTCTGCCTCCGTTGAAGATGCAGATGCCTCCATCTCTGCCGTCATGAATCTTATTTCGTCTCAGTGTGGGATTGCTGTCCGTCTTGATCCACACCCCGGCCATGGCATTGTCAAAGATCTCATTGTCCTCGATGAAGCCCAGACCTGTTGTGTTATAAACAGCAGCATTTAGAAATAGAAGTACACATTCACAACATATGAGACAAACAGAGCGTCAGCAGAAACACAGACCTGAGTTGTAGACTAAAATCCCTCCATTCTGGCCTCCCCATATCTTGTTGCGCCTGATCTTTGGGTTGCTCCCCGTCCTGTCAAAATTCAACAAGAATTATTTTTATTAGTCACAATTGAGTGGAAAATGGAAACTAGAAAAATCTTGTCCAAGCCTATACGTGGAAGCATCTGGTTTAATTTAAAAGTGTCTCATATTTTGTATATTTCATTAATAGACTGTTGAAAGTGATCAATATTTTTTACCTTATTTGTACACCAGAGTACATGTGATTGTAGATGTCATTGTCTTCCAACACACCGTGCCCGTTGTCGTAGAAATACACACCAACCTAAAAAAAATAAAAAAAGAAGGGATAGATGACAACATAATCTGTATAGCAATTTGGATTGCCTTTAAGTATGAAATAAGCTTTATAAATACATTTGCCTGCCTAAACTACACCGGACCTTTTCCTACTATGACAAATCAAAATGTCTAAATCAAATAAATCAATGTACGGGAAACACTAAATGACATTTATACTAGTGCAAAAAAATTACACTGATTCAAGTGCAAAATTACAGTATATTTATAGTTTTTCTTTATTATTTTGGCACCTATGATGTTGGATGTAGGTTGTTGCAATGATCAGGAGTAGTGCTCCTAATTTCCTGGTACATTGTACGATGACAATAAAGGCCAGTTGAGGACTTTATATCAGGTTTCTGAAGGCTTTATATGTTTAACCATGTTAATCTCACCTGTTTGCCACTGTGGATGCGGTTCTTGCGGAGGACAGGCGTGCTGCCTGTGGTCACCCAGACTCCAGCCAGCGTGTTGCTGTAAACCTCGTTCTCCTCGATCACCCCCTGGCCTTTCTCGTGCTGAGACACAAAGCAGGATTAGCTGTCAAAAATCTCTGACACCAGGAGTGTTTCAGCTTTTATTCAGCAGAAAAATACTCAGTACTTGCTAGAAAAACGCAGAGAGTGTATTTACCACATAGATGCCCCCGTGCTGTCCATCGTGGATCTTGTTGTGCCGTACGATGGGGCAGCTGTTGGTTCGGATCTGGATTCCCGCCAAGGCGTTACCGTAGATATCGTTACTCTCTATCAAACCCCGTCCATCTCCAAATATGTACACCCCTCCTTGGTTACCGTTGAATATAGCATTTCCCCTGAATATAAAAAGGTGGGGAAAAAAATGGTCACAATGTTGGAAAAACATGCACATTGAGAAAGAGACATGACATTTTTCTACACAGCTGCATCATTTTCTGTATAAATATCAGCAGTGTTCATCTGAACATATTTTTCAGTCTTAAATAAAATCTTATTTTATTTTTGGTTCCTAAAGCTAGAAGAGAGTTAGACTGAAGCCTTTATAATGCCACTTGAAGTAAAATTTAAGACCAATTCTACAACCAAAATTGATGACAGACAAAAAAAGAACCACCATGAACCAAAATTAATGAATTCTTAGGGACAATTTTGTCCAAATTTTTACTTCAACACAAAACCATATTTTCTTGGTTAAGTTAAAAAGTTGCATGATCTGCTTTAAATGCTGAAAATATTAAGAACTATGGAGTAGGACACCTGAAAACAATGAAGACATTATGTTATTAAACTTATTACATTTGATTAGAAGTAGTAAATGAATATTATTCTATCATGATCTGTCATCATGAAAAAAAATAGATATCACCAATTATTTTGCGATTTTACAATGCAATGTCAGAAAATAAAGATTCATAATATCTTTCTCCCAATGTCTTAATACTTTGAAGAGATTGAAAGATTGATTTAATACATTTTAATACCAATAAGACATTATTATTTGATAAATTAATTTAATATCTTAAAAGACTTTTTAAAGATCTGCGTGAACTCTGATCACACTATAGTTTAGCTATACATGCTGTTCCCGTGTGATGTGTGTGTCCTCACCGTATCGTCGGGTCACTGTTGGACGTGATCCACACACCGGCGAAGTTATTGGCATAGATTTTGTTTTCTATAAACTGTCCTCGCCCCTTTTCGTGGACGTAGATGCCCCCCGTTTGGCCGTGATGAATCTCACAGCGCACCACCGTGGGGTTGGCGTAGGCCTTCACCTCGAAGCCTGCTATGCGGTTTCTATGGATGTTACAGTTCTCAAAGTAACCCTGAACACACAGAGGAGACAAATTAGATGGTCTGCAGTGTTTCTTCAGGTGGAATATGTGACGCCACATAGTGGCTGTGTATTTACCATGCCGTGATCGAAGGTGAACACTCCAACATCTCTTCCGTGATGGATGTGGTTACGTCTAATGATGGGATTACCGTGGTTTTTCACCCAAATACCTGCTAGCGCATTGTTGCTGATTTCATTGTCTTCATAAATGCCCTGAAACAGACGAGAAAACACAGAATCAGACACCTTTGTTAATATCCGTATAATCAAGGCAAACCATTCTATTAGTCCTAAGAAACCACGGCCAACTGGATTGATTTCGTGTTTCCTTGACATGGCCCAAAAATTAGAAAGAAATTGGTTAAAAAAAAAAAAAAAAAAAAAAAAGCAAGCAGCTGCAGCGAGGATACAACCTCTGTATATGGGGCGCCGCTCTAACCACTGAGCTACCAGGCACCCCAAAATTAGATATAAAAAATGTTTATTAATTCTATTTTTTTGAGACATAATTTTAAATATAATTTTTTGTAATTATGACCATAGTTTTACAGACATTTTCCCCTAATTTTTGTCTTATATTTGTCTGAGCCACCTCCCTCTTTCCAACTAATTTTCAGTCACCTTTTAGCCATTTCTTGAAATTCGTGAGACATTTATTAAGTTGGTCAATGTCTTTTATCTGAATGTTTTTTGAATGAAATCAAACCAAATTTCCCAGGTTTCAGGGGAAGGCGTCTGAACGCAGCACAAAAAAAACTGATGGCGATCCAGGTTTCAAAGGGTTAAGAGGGAAAAATAATGTCTTACCTGTGCGTGGTCTGTGATGTACAGTCCTACGTTCTCACAGTCACTGATGTTGCAGTGTTTGATGGTTGGACATGCTCCCTGGCCACTCACACACACAGCTGAACCCACTTAACACAGAAAAAAAAGACACAAGTGTTACACTCCAGCAATGCCACAAGGAATGATCCCCATCAGTCAAGTAATACGCAAATGTTTTAAAGCAGAACTACAACCATTTTCAAAATGCACACGTTATTCCTTTGGTCAGAGACAATCTGAAAATATTAGTAACATCAAAAAGTATCTTCCAAGTCAAAAAATTAACTGCTAAAACTCAAATTTGTGACGTCCTCAAGTATTAAGCTCCACAGACAATGAATTGGGGAAGATGTTCTATGTGACACCGAAAACAGCCACAGGAAAGTTCTGAGTATCAGAAGTGCACCAATCATATTGTTCCTGATAATACCAGTATAATTTTTAGTATGATTAGAAATGTATATAATAATAATGGAAAATGTTCAATTCATTGACAGAATAAAGTCACACACATTGCAACAAGCATTGCTGAACACGAAATTCACTTGTGATGTGCTGTTGTCTGTAGCTTTTTATCGTGTGTTGTAAGTGATGTGCTTTTTGCCTCTTCTTTTTCGTATCACTTTACCTAATGGGCTATTGTGTGTATTATTAGTCTTGTGTGTCTTTTTTTTCTTGCACAACTTTGTATTGTCATGTCATTGTGCTGTGTTTTTGTTCTGACTGCAGATGCGAATTAGCTCTAAACTATAATCAGGTACGGTGCATCAAATGGTAACATTTATGTTTTAAACTGTGCATGGTCCCTTTTAAATAAATTAAATAAATAAAATAAAATTGCTCCGCAGTGGAGGAGTTGACTTCCAAATACTAAACTAACTACAGTAGAGTGGAGTCAGTGGCGTTGTTAGGTCTAGGTGTCCAGCGCTACAGCCCTGAATGTTTCATGAACGGCTAGTTTTTACAATTTAATCATCAATTCAATCTCTTGGGATTTTTCCAAAAGAAAAGTAAATTGTGTATTAGTTGATTTTATATGTAATTATAAAATATAGGGTACTTATTTTGTATTTGGCAAATGTTTAGATATGTAATTTGTGACTTTTTAAATTTAATTGTACTAATTAAATATTATACTGAACAGTTATTTTGTTTTTTTTAACAAACTAAAGACACGACATATATTTTGTCCCACACGTTTATTCATCAGGATAAAATATAACTATACCTTAGCACTTATTTTGTCATAATTGTTTGTTCTTGAAATTGATAATATATTTGTCAGTATTTTGTCATAACATCAAGAATATTGTCTTTGCAAAAATACTCTAAAATATTGTGGTATTATTTTAGGTCCACATTGCCTACCCCTACTGAGTATATGGGCAAGCTTTTTGTGTCAGAACTGCCGTTGCATCAGAAAACGGGTCATTTGGGTATAAAAAAAAGAAAACAAACATTCTGTGGATCAAAAAACACGCTCCTATTCATCGTCTAAGGAGCAGCTGCAGACTTTATCTTTAATGGGATTACCAGTTTGAGACCCATCTCTCCGGTTTCTGGCTCAGAGAGAGAGTAGCTCATGTTCACAAATACTGATTTAACTTTCCTAGGCCATGAAAATAACATATCGACATTTAAATTAGGTGTGTTACATCCTGGGACATCTCCTCTATCTACTTTTTCAGTTAGGTTGCAGGTGAACCACAGGTGCAGCCCTGCCAACCGTCCTAATTGCTGATGTGTTGCACCTGGTCTGATTACCTGGGTTGCTCTCTCTCTCAGCCCAGAGCAAAGTCGCCCTCTAACCACTTTGCTTGCTTTTGATTGTCTAAAAAATAACTTAAAGTTTGGTTAATTCAACCTCGTTTCTTCCTCTATGTTGCTTCCCTTGAAACAAGATTGTAACAGGTGGTGTTCCCTTTTAAATCGCCACTGACATGAAGAGATGAAAGCAAGCAAAACATTACACACAAGAAGCTGGATCAAGCAAAAGATCAGTATTTTTAAAAACACTTAAATTATTGCTGTTCAACAGGGCAGCATTAAGGCCTTTTGAGCTCCTCCTTGTGGACAAAAAATGGCACGGCCCTCCTTCCTGCACCAACTCTTCAGTGCTAATTAAGGTCTTAAGTGGAGGTAAAAGAAATAGAGGCCAGTAAAAACGAAAAAAATATGGAATTGACATTAACCTAAAGTCAAAATTTAAAAAAAAAATTAAGCTGATATTTAAAAATGTTCAGAGTAGATTCCACACACTATGAATCACTCCCAAGACATACGGTCTATTGGTGCTAAATGTGCCGTGATTTCATGCTACATGGTCTTAATCAGACGATAAATATAAAGACACAAAGTCACAAGACCAACGCTGACGGAAACTAAGCGTCAATACACGAGGTGTTGAGTTATGCCGTGCAACACTGGCACAGATTCTTTTCTCTCCAGATTTTATATTGCTGCCCAAGATGCCAAAATGTTTCATGAGAAAGAACAAAAAGTAGTTGCCAAAAAAATATACTGCTCCAGGGTTTTGGGGTTTTTTTTAGTCCAAGACCCAAATGACAAATTTAGCCTCTCATCCTGGGACACAATGCCTTCACTGATCAGTAAGAAATAATGCAAAATTAGTGACACTACTTTTGTGAAGCTTAAGTTGAATCAGCAGACTGTGTTTTTAAGGTTGAACTGTATTAATGTCATTGTGTCCTCCCATAGTAACAAATGGTCGGGGTGTGTGTGTGTGTGTGTGTGTGTGTGTGTGTGTGTGTGTGTGTGTGTGTGTGTGTGTGTGTGTTACCTGTGCATGTGGAGCGGATGATGCAGTGGTCGATGTTAGGGCTGCAGTTGACCGTGATCTCCAGACAGTGGTGGGCGTTGTGGTGCTGCGCTGACTTATCATCTGGATTAAACTGAGGAGAGAAGAGCAGCAGAGGTCAGACAGTGGCTGCGCTTACTGACAACACATCAAGCTTCTGTCCACCCACCACATCCACACTGGACTCTCCCTACTGGAGGCATTAGTGCCGCTAATACTTGTAGCTGAAGACAGGAAACAGCGATATCTTACACCACAGTGAAGAGACACAGAATAATCAATACCTGTCACGTAAAGAGTGTTTTTGGTGTAACCGAAGAAATTTGCAACAGACAGGAAACCTTTACATTCTTCAATAAATTTATCTAATAACTCGCATATTGTTACAGCTGTTTTAACTCAACATACAAGAAACAACAACCTACACACAACAGTCAAACATCAACCCTAATTTGGTGATGTCTCCTGTGTAATATGCATTGTATGACATTGATTAAACTCTGACAAATCAGTCTGATTACATTCAGGTCCACTCCTCACAGGGTTCCCACATCTTAAGTCAAGTGGGATTTAAGCCTTTTTAAGACTTTTTTATCCCAACTGGAAATAAATTTAAGTCCATTTTTCAGTAGTCAGTATTGAGGGAGGAAAACGTGCTAACTTCTTACGGCTGAGGGGAATTTTATTTTATTTTTTTAAAATATTTATTGTAACATAAAACATGACTCTTCGGTGATGTTAATGCAAATTGCATTCTGTAAAAAAATTTTTGGCAAATTATTTGGGACTTTTTCAATGCAATGTGAGAAGAAAAGATTAATATAAATCCCACCTCAAATTTCAAAGCATTTTTAAGACTTTGGGTTTAAGACATTTTAATGCCAATGAAGGCCTTGTTTTTAACTTAATGAATTGATGTATGAATCCAGTGCATTTTAAGACTTTTTAAAAAGATCCCTGGGAACCATGCTTCCTCAGCTCATCTAAAACGTAACATGTTTCATACTAAACATATATCCTTCTAGCTTGCATTTTTAAAAAATCCGATCTGAAACAGAAAATGTGACGGCGAGGCAGCTTATGCTGGACACAAACAAGCAATTTAACTGTCACACAAAAATTTCCAAAGTTATAAATCATGAGAATTTGAAGTCGGTTGCTGCACACTTCCTTGATCTTGATTGTTTGGTGTAAGGTCAGTCTGGGCTGTCTTAAAGTCAGTTTTTTTCTCATCTTGACATTCCAACAAAATCAAATATATTAAGTGTTATTTGAAGTTTTTAGTCTTGGCTCATGCAAATACTGAAATTCATTGACTTGTTAAGGCGTCTGTTCTCTTTTATTGTGGAAAAGGAGGAGAAACTGGAGGAGTTGTGGGATAAATTAGATCCGTTATTTAATTCAGCCTGTATTTGATCCACCAACCGGCGCTTATTTGAGAGACACTGAAATTTTTGATCAAATTTGAATTATATTATACATTGCTACTAGGTCAGGGAATAGACACAAAACAAAAAAAACAACTATTAACAGTTTGGCAAACAAACATACAAATTGAATTTGAATAGGAGGCAGGTAGCAAGTTGATAGTTTATATTTATGGATTAAACTGATGCCAAATTGATAAGAATATAGTCGACATATGAGGCCTTTTATTTTGTCTTTTTAGAATTGTGCTTTTTTGCAGACACGTACAGAACTGTTAATGTCATATTTCTTAAAGGGAGTTTGGCGTAATATTTTTAACCAGGAGCAGGATGGGAAATTATACAAAAATTAATCAAGTTTTGGGAAAAAAAACACTCTTGTTTCAATAAAACATTGATATATAAAAGTTGAAATCTAGTTGTAGTCTTGCAAATAGTGATCCTGCAAAATGCTGTTTTTGCAAAATCTTACAGTGAGTGACTGAAAACTCACATTGTCCTTAGATGTGAGAGGGTAAGTATTTAAAGTCTTCTGGTGTACGATAAGGTTAGACCTTGACAAATATCAGGCTTTTATCTTTTAAATATTCTGTACAGGAAAACATCTTTTATAGGTTGATCAAAGAGTCTTTTTCGAAATACTAAAACTGCAGAGACATTTTTTTTCTTGCTAGCCACACAATTTGGGTTTATGATCAGGAGCCCAAGAGCATCATCACAAGGCCCACGATTGTTATTTGCCTCATTTGTGGTTCTTACTTACAGCAACCCAGGAGTCTCCATTTGGGAAATAATAATAATTTCATCCTCAACCATGAATAAATAATAAATTAGAGACTAAACTGGACTTCCCCACTGTGACTTAACAGTCTGTGATGAGACAGTGAAACAGGGTTTTTCATCTACAGCCCAGTTATTAAAAAAAGGGTCAAATAAAGGGAAAAAGTGAGATCTGTTTACCTTGATGGTCATGTATCCCACATAGGCGTCCTCTGAGCCCTCCATGAAGACAAACGTTGAGTCTCTTGTGTTCTCTATCACCACCTTGTCTGCTA
Source organism: Plectropomus leopardus (assembly GCF_008729295.1). Taxonomy (NCBI): domain Eukaryota; kingdom Metazoa; phylum Chordata; class Actinopteri; order Perciformes; family Serranidae; genus Plectropomus; species Plectropomus leopardus. Next base: position 8,722,051 of record NC_056481.1, read on the forward strand.
CTTTACCGGGAGCTGATACATATGGACATAAACACAAAGTATGTCTCATCCTAAGAGAGATATTGATTGCATGCGGCACAGGCATTAAGGAAAATGTCTTAAGTACTTTTCAGTGCAAGAAATATGCTTACCTGCACCGATCATTGTGATGGGGGACTCTATATAAATCCACTCGTCTGTATAGATGCCAGAGTGGACAAAGATTAGACCGTCAAAGTGGGCCTCTTGTACTCCGCCCAGCGCATCCTCGATGGTGTCATAATACTGCAGGAGAAAAGGTACAAACACTTACAGGCAGAATATACACGCCCACAATTTATCACAAGGCAGTTTGGAAAAGCAAGCAGGTGTTTACATTAGCTGTGCTTCGCATAAATGTCAGTGGCCAGTGAAATAAATCCACAAGCTTTTTTTTCTTTTAGCTACGACTTACCAGCATATTCTCTCTGCCTTTGTATCTGCCGGGGTTACTGTAGAAATGCTCAGCAAAGCCTGGTTTTACATGAGCACCTTTGTACTGCAACAAAGAAAACACAAAAAGTCAAAATATGTTGCTTGTGACCATGATATTAACATGGTGCTAATTAAACCTAGATATCAGGGCTGTACAATATGCAAAAAATCTTATTGCAGTTTTTTTGACAGATATTGCAATTGTGAGTCACAATTTTATAGCAAATTGTATTTTTTTCAATTCATTTTCAGTGGGGGGAAAAAGACGACAATTAAATGATTTTATTTTGGAGTCTGGACCAAATCATGTTCTCTCACATCTTGAAAATGATTTGTAGGCCAGGACATTTCTTTAGCCTCACATTGATTCATTTATAATGGTATGTTGTAACACATTTTCCAATGTCAAAAAACTGCAGTTCCTGCTACCTGGACATTGCTCTTGGCCTTATTGCAATTTCAATAATATTCTGAGTTATTGTGCAGCTCTACTAGATATCACTAAACTTTGGTGTGTGATGTTTTTGAATTAAAAGAACAGAGTGCAAACTGTATGTGCTTCACATGAGGGTAGCAGAAAACACTGCAAAGAGGAGAATTCTCCAATAATCATTGGAAAAATAATTTAGCTTTTGTCTAGGAGATATGTTTTTCCTGATTACTGCTCCTTTTGCTGTCTTGCAACACCTGAAACCCAAATTAGGAACCACCAGCACCAGCAGAACGAAACTGTATGCAAAGATAGATCACAACAGATGCAACAGCGAGACAATGCATTCTTTAATTTCTGGATAGGTTTAAGTAAGGAGGAGGACTCCTGTTCCGAAACAAACTGCTATTTATGTGACTTTCACTTTGAATTCTCCTGTTACATAAATCAAACATGTTTGCGTCCCATCAGCCCGAGGACCTTAGATGACTTTTCGTCTGAAAGAAGCCCTGGACAGGCAGAATTAGAGAATGATTTACACATGCCATTAATATAGAACAGACAGAAAAAATGTGATCATGTTACGCTGATCTATCTGTGAATGAACTGAAAGCATTCATTGTGAGACTGAACTTCAGAAAAATAATACACATGCAGAATTTTTTTTTTTTACAGCTCCTAGTCGTAAATCGTTGACCTAAATTTCCCCAGTCCAAATACACTGGAACTTGTTGGCATTTCCAGTAAATAATAATATGAGATCAAAGCACTTTTAATGTCAAATTTATCTGACTTGTTTTTTCCTTCAATGCTTACAGTTGCTTAATCGAACGCATTTTCCTACATGCTTATCCACGTAATATATAATGATAGCTATGCTTCCATTTCTGCCTGTGCATACTGAGATATATAAAAAAAAAACCAAAACACACAGACACAAATTCTAGGGATGCACCAATTTATCGTCCACACATCAGTTTTAGCTGATATTTGCAAATATCTGCAAATAAAATGACATTCACCGATGGAAGCGGCCAACGTTTTTCTGTTGTGTCACACCAGTTTTGAATTGCTAAAAATTTAGGGCTCAAGACTGACGACATACAGTGGAAAATAGATAACATGTTAGGGGACGACCAAAAATCTTCCCTGAGACTCTTTTGGTACATAAGTTTGCAGTGAATTTACTGCTGACACATCACAAGATGCACCCTATTTTTCCTCAGTTAGTGCTACTTTGTGAACACAAATTCGCTGTTGAAATCGGCAGGAGAGCAAGTTAACGTTATTCGTGAAAAGCTGCTGGCGGGAACTAACTGCTGCTGGAGGTTGCATCGAGTTACATTGTGAGGCGCTCAAGTACTCGCTTTTGTAAAAATGAGTACTGGCAAAGGTAAATTATAATGCTACATGATTTGTTCGAATGTAATCTTGTGAAATAAAGTTTTTGCTGAGGAAGTTGAATAAATACAGGTGTTTGAAGGAGAAATTTGTCTGTTTTCACAGCAACATAAAAGAGATATTAGAGAGGAATTTATGATATATTATTTATAGCAAAGAGGCTTTTGAAGCAGTTATTTTCAAAATAAAAATTCACATAAAAGAAGGTTAGATAGGAAATTGCTTCATAGACATTTAAGATTGTATTGTGCTCGTTCATAGATCATGTTATGAAGTGCTCAATGTCTTAAAAACATTTTTTTTCCATAATGAAGACTTCTTTGTTTCCCTGGCACTAAATAATAAAAACGAATTAACAACAGCAACTAAAACATAATATCTTTAAACCAAATTGTTATTTTAAAGACTGTATCAGCACAGAATTTCACAATCAGTGCGGTCCCAGATGAATACAAGTACTTAAGTAAGAACACTTTTAAAGATACATTTTTTTGACTGTTGTTTTTTTTCTTTTAACTGCTTACAGTTGATTAATCAAGGACATTTCCACAAGTGCTTATCAATGTTTTATTGTGATAGCAATGCTTCCATTCGGCCCTGTACATATTGAGATATTATATAAATGTATATGAATACACATACAGACATTGATTTGTGTGTGTGTGTGTGTGTGTGTGTGTGTGTGTGTGTGCAAAGTGTTTTAACTTTACAGGCACTCTTTTCCCCAAGTCCAAAATTATAGCTCTTCTAAGAGGCATAGATTTTATTAGAAGGCCATTTATGAATTTTCAAAGCTACGTGTTGTTTATTTTTAATATATAAAAGAGAAAATGGAAAGGGACTGAAATTATTTAAACCAAGTCTGTGCAAAAAAAAAACGATGCTCTTCAGGGAACACTTTCTTTTCTATAATAACAAATATATATATAAAGACTATGAGGGCAGACTTACCAGCTGTTGGAAGCTCTCCTTCCAGGGGTTTGGGTGTTCATGCTCCTCGGGGCTGACTTGGTAAAACCTCCCTGGCTCAGGGTGCATCATGGGACGTGTGTACTCAAACACCTCCATGTATAGACGCTTCCTGTAATAATAAACACAACAAAAAACAAATTTCACTTGCTAATTTTAATGACTAATATTCGAAACAGAAAAAAAACACGTTTCCATGTCAGCAGTACTGACCATAGGATGGGGTCATTGGCGAGCTGGCTGAATCTCTTGCAGACACAAGCAGCCTGACAGAGGTCCTGTTCCAGTAAGTAGGAGAAGATCTTCAGAACAACCTCATCTGGAAGCTTCTGCTGCAGATATTGCTCTGCTGGGGCTGCTGAAAACACACACACACACACACACACACACACACACATTCACAATGTAAGCTTCAAGAAAACATTTTGACACTAAAAGCACATTTCACTATGGAGTCATGCCATTTAATGGACTGCAAAGGAACACGATATGCCAGCACACACACACACACACACACACACACACACACACACACATACACACACACAAAATCAATAAAGATTTTCTTTTAAAAAGACTAAAAAGCTAACACTCTCCTTGCCCCAGCTGCGGAGATTTAACACACACCTGGCAGGTCGTGGCTCTTACCGGACACTCGTGCCCGCTTGGCTCTATGGCCAAAGGCCTCTGTTGATGAAGTGGAAGCTCCCTGTAAAAGAGAGGAAATAGGATATTAGCTTCATGCCAAGATTCAAGCACTAAGTAATCAACTGGAAAATAGACTGCTGTGTCACAAAATCATTGTTGTTTCAAAGGAAGACACAATCAATCTGCATTTCCCTCTCGTTCACGCACCGAAGTCTGTAGACTTACACACTGCAGTCTTAAAAAATGCACTTTAATGTATCAGTCTAACCTCCATTGGGCCCTTGCTGGGGCAGGCAGAGGCGGTGGCAGAGGCAGCAGCGGTTCTCTTGGGAAGCAGGGTCTTGCGTCGAAGCTGGTAGGGACTGTTCTGAGCTCCTGGACCGGACTCCTCAATAGCCATCTCTGCTGCAGCAGCTGCAGGAGCCTCCTCATCTGGATGAAAAAGAAAAACAGATTTCCTATACATACACCACTTTCTCAAGAAGCACTTCAATGCACAAAGCTGCAGTATAGACCAAAGCCGTGAAATTAACAATAAGCATTGTGTATATCTCTGTTTTGCTCAAACACACCGCAAAAAAATCTTCAGCAATTGCAGCAAACACTTTGACCACTCTTATATTCCTAATGACACAATACTGTGCATTCAGCTCACATGCTGTATGCACACTGCGCAGGCTGACAGACATGGTAATAGTTGGTAAGGCAGACAAAGGTTAGTGATTGATAACGGCAGATGCACCCCCTGCAGCCACACTACCAGTCCTTCATGTCTACCCATTGATATCAGGCAGAATTTGTGTCCCTGGGTCATGCATGTGCAGAATCACACTCATCTTTTATGGTGCTGTCAAATTAAGGGCCGAAGATGAGGTCGATCAGACGTGCGGCTAATGGCTAGAAACTGAACTGCGTAGCTGGCAAATCCGCGGTGTAAACAAATCGAGCCACGGCTAGCAGGCTCCGAGAACAAGGAAGGGGATGTGGGTTCAATCTGTAGCTCCAAACTACAGTCCCGAGCTCAGAAAATGGACTCGGTGATTTCATCCAAAACCACACCGTATCATCTATCACAGCTGATCCTGTGTGGCCTCTTGAAGCTGAGGGCAGCTAGCTAGCATTGCCCCGATTCGCTGCTAATGTTTTTGTTAACGTTACACCCCAAAAATGGCAGTCCAAAGACGCCGCAGATTTACACCCTCGGAATCGTTAGTGACAGCTGGGAATGCGGCGGCCGGGGAGACACGCAGATTGTGGTCGGACTCTGCGATCCGTTTGCTTTCAGCTGTGGTTACCTGAATATGATCTATTAATGTTTTAGCTACATACGCATTACGAAGACAACCCCCAACCTCCACATAACCTGGTAAGCTAGCTAGCGGTGTTAGCTAGCCCCAATCACTCAAGCCAAACAAAGCGCGGCCTGGCCTAAGAGCGAGAAGCCTCGGGTTTTCCTGCTTTGACCCGCCGCGTCTAGGAGTGGAGAACGGGCCAGCAGCGAAAAAAACGAGCGTCGTTTGAACGGTTACCGCCTGCTTTGTGTTAAACCATTAGCCGACTAGCTTACCTCTATCCCCGTTGTTCCGTTCGGGCTGCACCGGGCGCGGCCTCGACACTCGCCTGGGTCTCCTGTTGGTGGCTCTGACGGAGTTCATCTGGGGAGTTGGTTGTTGGAAAAATAGCCTGCTATCCTCGACCGCCCGCGTCTAAATTTAGCCCTCGACCCGAACTACCACCCTCGCAGCCCTTTTTTCCAGCTACACCCAAACAATTGCGATCAAAAACCCGCTGGTATTTGGGGTGTAATCGCTTTTTTTCCCCCCTCCGTGGTGTTACAGCTCCCCCCGTATCGCTGCTCGGTGCCAGCTCCGTCTCAATCTGTAGCAGGAGGAGCCATTAACCCACACGGGAAACAATCGCGAGAAAAAAAATAGCACAGTGTTCGCTCGACCAATCAGATTCGCCGTTTTATGAGCTCTCCATACATCGGCCAATCAGGAGCTTCGTTTCAAACGGGTTGACAAACCTTTCTGTTGGGGTTCGGGATCGGTCAAGCGGCGACTTTATCGATGCATTAGCAATAAATTATATTGATCCGTACGCCAATATAAAATTTTAAAACAGGTAACTAAAACTACAAACAAAACTATTAATTTCTGCAAATTTTACAACTAATAAGGTGGCCCTCTGTGTGTGTTCATTCTTGTGTCTATTTTATTTTATTTTTTAAATGTATTTATTTAGTTGGTTATTTTATTTTATTCGTCTGTCTTGTTTGTACCTACTTGTCTCAATATTTTCTTTTGTAAATTTTGTTCACAGTTTGCCACATTATATTTACAAATTGAATGTATTGACCAGTGAATGAATAAACAAACAAACATAAAACAAAACAAGCAAAAAAATACAAACAAACAAATAAGTATAGACGCGATACATTTAGGCTACATTTTATAGCCCCACTCCCCGTTGTCATTGATACATAGAGGTTAGAACTATATATTACTGTAAAAAAAACAAACAAACATGTAACACAAAACTATCAACTGACGGAAATTTTACATTTTGATAACTAATTTCAGTAAACCTCCGTGTGTGTTCATCCTTGTAACTATTTTATTTTCTATTTATTTATTTATATCTGGTGTGCATGAATATAGGTGCACGTGTGTACTCAGATATGTAGCTTTCATATATGATGTTATATATTCCTTTTACCTTTTATCAGCCTACATATAATTAATATATAGATATTGTTCTACTTTTTTAGTGTAAAATTTGGCATATATTCAGTCGTTAACTGTGAGCATGAACGTAAATAAACTCAAACTGAAATAATAACCCCTCACCCTCACAAAGCAGGATATGAATTGTGAGTCTGTAGATTGAAGGCAGGCAGAGTAAAGTAAAAATTTAAAAGCCCTTTCAAAATTATTTTGACAATTATACTTCATTTGAAAATCAAACAATCACTTACACATTTGAACAAAATAATTAACAAGATAATAAAATGATCTTTTGTCACTATTTTTAAAAAATCATTTTAAGGCACATTTAATTAATTAATTTATGATTTAGAATTAGATTAACCTGCTACAATTAAACACTAAAAAGCATATAACAATTTAAGTGGCGATACAAATCTAATCAGTTTAACACACATGAATGTAAATAATCTTTTTACAGACACTTTTTATGCCAGGAGGTGCATGTTTGAGTATCAAATCTAAGATTTTGGGTGGCATATAACCCTTTAACCCTTTGAAACCAGAGTTAATTTGATTTGCTGATATTTTTTTTTTAAAAAATGGGAAGATGACAAAGAACAATTTAAGAAGAAATGACCCAAAATTAGAAGAATAAGGGGGAGAAAAGGAAAAGAAAATAAGATGGAAATTAGAAAAAAAAGGCAAGGAAGAAAGAAAAGGAAATGACTGAAACAAGTGCATAAAAATTACACTAATGGTGTAACATAAATTTAACTGTGTAATTGTGATAGTTGTATCTATGTTTTCTGGACATTTTCCCCATCGTATTAAAGGCTTAATGAACATGTTTGATCAATTAGTATCATATCACATAAGTGGACCACCAGATGGCATTGTTTGTCTGCAAACGATGAGACTATGATCTCACAGTAGTTAAGGAATCAGCATTACAGAGACTGCTTTGTCACATTTTTACAAAGTTTATACCTGGAGTTAATTATTTTCTGTTGTCACATTGTTTTTATGTCTGATCTATATGTAGGACCCTTTACCAAACCTTTTAATAGTCAACAAAAGCAACAATTAGTCATTTATCTGTACTCTTGAAAAAAACAATTTTAACATTCTGCTGGTTGGATTCAGCGACCTAAAATCACTGGTTTTGTCGATTGAGTCTGGTGGCTTTGGCAAGAGCATCAATCAACTTTATACTTTATTCAAGATCAGTTGTTGCCACAGTAACGACTATTCTTCCTGGGGTCCACGCAAAATGTAAAAACAAGACATATTAAACTACCACATCATACATAATTTGCATCTTCAAACAAAATTAAAAAAGCAAAAGCAAGAGACAGCGTCAACTATTTCACAGTCAGTGTCACATCAGTAGATCTTTAAAGCAAATCAATCAGCCCATAACCTGCACGCACAGAAATATATGTAACTGCGCAACTCCCTGCTGTACAGTGAGGCAATACAGTTTACCTTAACATCCATCTTATGTTAGTAAAACTGACTCCTTTTTTAGTAACAGCTGTTCTCACTTTCTTAAAGCACTGAAACCATTAACGGCTTCACTTTGAGAGGGCAGTCTGCAGCGAGATAAAGCGGCGAAAATATTCTTAACATAGCATACTTTTAAATTGATACTGAATTTTTAAGGTGGCTTAAATATGTCTTGCTGCTGCCGCCATCCACAGCTTACACTGCTTAGCTTCTGTGGTGGTACTGGTGTCTGCTTCTCTAAACTGGAGGCACACTGACTGATTTCTATTGTAGGCAATACACTGACTATGGATAAGCTGCACTTAAAAATATCCAAACTACCCCTTAAATGCCCTTCTTTCCCATAAACCCAAATGTGTCAAATTATTTCACAGTGTTCTGGAGACTTTAAAGATTGTCAGCACTGCATGTGCTTTATTATCTGCAAGAGCATTAAGGAGGAGGGAGGTTTTCACACTGTGTCAGTCCTGAGCTGCAAAGTAACATCTTATTGAAGACTTTCTTGGAAATGACATTATTCTGTTGCAGATAGCAGCAGTGATGCAATCTTATATGCATTTTTTTGACACAATAGTGATAGTTTTTTTAAATGAAGACTTGTTGTGAAAGAAGACAATAGAACATTTCACTGCTCTGTTAACCATTTGAAACCTGAGTATTTGGGCTTGATTGCTTTCGAAAACACCAAGGAACCAAGGAAAGAAGAAATAATCCAAAAATGATGAATGATGAACGATGAATGAAATTTTAAAAAGGTACAAGAAAATTACCTGATAAAAAAAATCAGAGTAAACAAACAAGTAAATGACCTTGAAAGTGCTTAAAAATATATTTCTGATGTAATTTTAAATATTTAATAATGATAATTATATTTTCTTTCCTAACAGTTCTGTTTTTCCCTAGTCATGATCCCCCAGCTTTTAAAAGCTAATTTTTTAAATCTACTAAGTTGTGGAACATTTCTTGCCTTTTTGAAAGAAATTGCATCAAATTGCTCGGGTTCAAAGCTTTAAATACTTAAATATAAAAGCTTCTGAAAGCAGCACAAGAATAGTGATGCTGCTCAAGGATTCAAGGGGTTAAAACTCCACGCTGATGTATATTTATCACATTTACCCGTTGAAACCTGAATAAACCGGTTTGATTTCTTTCATAAATATAGGGAGAAAAAGGCAATGACCAACTTGGCAAGGAATGTCCCAGAAATTGCGATGAAAATGACCTGAAAATTAGTTCTACATATTGAGAACTACTATAAAATTAACAAGTATTTTTAAAAAATCCAGAAAAATATACTTCCATAATATATTTAAAATTGTGTTACAGAAAAAAATATCTATTTTTTTTAAACATATATTTTTTTCATTTTCGATTTTTTTCCTTTACTGTTGCTTATTTTAACTTTTTTTGTGACTTTTTTTTTTTTTTTTTTTAAATTTTTTGCTATTATTAAAGCCCATGTTTTGTTTAGTTATTCATTGCCTTTCCACCATGTTTTTGAAAGAAATCAAACCAATGTGCTCAGGTTTCAAAGAGAAAATTCTACCTCATGCCAAACTGCTACAAAGGTTGCTGTCACTATCGTTTGTTTGTTTGTAGTGCCTGTTCTGACTTTAAATATGTTGTTGTTTACAGCTGACTGGAGCACAGATCACAATAATCCTGCATCAGCAGCATCACCTGGTGGTTAAAGAGCATGAATGCACCCACACGTTCAATGTTGGCATGTAGGAGGCAGTGTATCCATATCAATGAGATGGACTCAGATTCCTTCCCGCAGCTGCAGCCTTGAAACCTCGGCTTGCCTGCACATGAGTGTGTGTGCTTTATCTAGCTGCCATATCCATCCTCCTGTAATGAGCAGAGAGAGCAGCTGTGTAACCTCCTCTCCCACAACCCACCCTGGCTCACAGAGCAGAGGTCGGTGGGGTCACTTTGTCCTTGAAAGCTTTGAAAGCCCCGAAGGACAGCATTTCTAGATAAAGACAGCTTTATTTTGAGTGTGTATGCATGTGTGTGTGCCTTTTGTTACCACTCCTCATACTCACCATACAAAATCTACTCAAGCAGAGACGATATAACAAACAAATTTATAAAATGACATGGAAAAGCATTACAAAGATATACAAAACACACAGCTATATATATTTAAAAAAGCGGAACTTATAATGATATTCCATTTACAAACGATAATTGCATTACAAGGATAATTACACATCCTTTATTTTTAAGAGAAACCGAAGGGTAGGAGGGATGTGGAGGCATGAAGAGCTACAGCAGACAGAGTGTATGAGGAGATTATTAATCAGCAGGTCCCTGCGGTGTGCTTCTTAATGAATATCATTCAATCATAACGTCGAATGCCAAATGAATGTTGATTTCTTGATGTGGGTATGTGCCGATATCCCTGGTGTCAAACCTTTGTTAAACTGTTACAAAGCGACTCCGTTTATTTCATTATCTCGAGACGCCAGATGGATGGTGTTTGCTTCACAAGACGATGCATGAAAGTAAAATCAGTCCTACCTCGACTCTGTCTACTTTCACTTGTGATCTAAATTGTTACGGTGCAGTAAACTCCACCCATCTGCCGTTCCAATCAAGTTACAACAAAAGGCATTATCTGGGACAGCTATTTGACCTAGTTTTGGTCAAAGTATCTGCAGTTCTGTGGCTATCTTTACTGGACACACTGTACATACAGTCGAGTTGGCTTACATGGTTTTAAAAGGACACTAATGCTGTATGTTGTTACAGGTCAAAGGTCAGGCCTGAAGAGTCAGGGGCTGATGTGACGACCAAAGATACAGGCATCATATCTAAGATACACGAAAACCACAAAACTAATGTCATCTAAGCTTAAAAGAATGATCAGTTGGCGCATCATATTCAGGACTTAATATTTTTTTCAGTGTCTCTGCAACTTACACACAAACATGTGCACCTCTTAAAGGTATACTATGCTGGATTTTCCAAAAAAAATAAAATAAATTCTAGATTCATACAAAAGTAATCCAGGGTTCCTACAGCTTACAGCAAGTGGAATTTAAGATTTTTTTAAGACTTTTTGATGACACACATGACTTTTGGGTGACAGCAGTGCAGGTGGTATTCTGTTTACCTATTAATTTGAGATTTAATTATGCAAAGTCTGAAAAAAAGATTCATAAAACTGTACTTTTTATGTCTTGGAACCTTTAAGAAAAACATTAATTTAAGACATCTCAAGACCAATTAAGGCCTTACTTTTAGACTGATTAATTCAATGCCTTTTAAGACTTTTTAAGGATGTAAGGAGGAGTATGTGGTGGTGTGTTTATCCACAGAGACTCTGCCCTCTGCCTGTACTGTCTTATTATCCCTGCCAAGCGTGAGCCTGGAGGGGGCGCAAGTTTTCCAGGAAACGACTCCACTGAAAGCCCAACCTGGTCTGTTGCAGACCACATTTCGGCTTCCATTGTAGCTCCAAAACTGACATCCATAGAAAAGTTTGGTCTTATTTTGAACCAGAGCATCTAAAGATTAATTCCTTACCAAATATATTATGACCCACTAAAGTTAGACACGATTCGACATGAATGGATCCCCAATTTTGCTATCTTCACTGTAAGGGATTCACCACATGGTGTCGTACCACACAGATTGATTTGGTCATTCTTCCTTGATATTGGTGCTTCTACCATAAGTAACTAGGCAGTTAAACTGCCTCTTTTTTGTCTGTTTTAATTGTGTTATTCCCTACTTTTTCATATTGTAGCCTGCAGTTAATACTGCTGAAGTCCAGTTATGAACAACATGGATCAAAAATTTGTGGCTGTGTTTCAGTTATTAAAATACATTCATCCTCATAATTATATTGTATCTATATTTCACATACAGTGCCTTTCAGCGAAAAACTCTATCTGCACTGTGCAATCTGCCGTGGCTCCGTCAAAATTAGACAAGGCCTGTATCTCTTGGATGCTTCTAAAACACACTGCACTGCATCTGCTGGAATTACAAAAATTGACTAGAGTGGTCGTGATTAGCCCGGGTTTGCGCTTGGTCGCCTTTTGGAGATCTATATTCTACTGAGTGCACAGTTCTAGTTTCTTCTTATTTTGCTGTGTTTGGGACATTTCCAGGTTCGTGGCATTTTAAAAACATAGCAAGCCAGTGGCAGACTGTAAACAGTTATGAGGAAAAAAGAGAAAACTATATACACAGCGATGAAAAAATGCGTACATAGCAAAGTGAATCTAGGGTTGGCTTTCATTTTCACTTTTACTGGTGATACTGTTTACAAACAGTGACCGACAATTCCTGCATAATATACCTTTAAGAAAAGTTGAATTTCTTGTAACTTTAGGAGGCCATTGTACATTATATTCCGTCCATACCTCCATCAGACCGAGGAGGAATTTTCTTTATTTGCCTGAGATAAATGGGACTTCTTTTGGGACAGAAATATAATGCTCCTGTTGATAAAAAAAGCAAAATCAGTGTACCTGTGGGTTTCTGAATGACAGTCAGCTCTCTTGTTTCGCATCTTGACTTAATGTATTGACCACAGGGTACAGCATCACATGGCTGCTCTTCGGTGAGGTCCACGCCGGCTGCTGACAGGAGGAAGTCTCCGTCCGGTAAATCTGTGCCCGAGTTTTAAAAAAGCCGAAGCGAGCTGTGAGGAAGAAGAAATCCCGCCTGAAGGCGCGCGTGAAGAAGGCGTACAGGAAGGGGTTGGCGCACGAGTTGATTGGGTAGAAGAGGACCAGCAGGAGTTTGGAGTCTGACACGGTGATGAGAGGGAGCTTTAGGGCGGCTGAGACGGCAAAGAAGGAGATGGGAGCCATGCATACAAAGTCGGTGAAGATGAGGATGGCCATGCGTTGGGCCACACGGGTATCGGCGTGGGGCGGCGCCGATGAGGGGTTGCAGACGGCCAGGTAGATGCTGATGTAACAGCCGCAAACACAGATGAAAGCCAGAATGTTGAGGAGGAGGAGAGACACCACATACACCTGAGAGAGCAGAGACTCCACGTCCATGGGCAGGCAGATACTCACCTGCACCACAAACAAATACACGTTCACGTCGGAGGTCGGGCGCCGCTTACACTATACGTTGTAAGCAAATACTGACATCAAAATTGAGTTCTTGAGGTCTCATGGCCTTCCATGATGAAAAAACATGCCGAACCTACTGAATGTCATCTCAGTAGGGGTGTGCCACATCATATCGTCAACAGTAACACCGGTACGCCCCATCGGCGCAGTGCATACAGGTCCAGGTGGACCAAACAATTCAGTCATTCATAAATGTACTATTTATAGATTGAGGACAACTTTTTTTTGTATTTGTCAACGTTAACATGTATTATTTTTGATCAACTTGATTTTGTTGTAATATTTATATTTTATACATAATTTTTGTTCAGTTTCTACTGAATAGTTGAAGGCAAACTACATTTATGTCGACATATACGACTAAAACATTTATTTTGTTGCAACTGTATGTTCTTGAAATTAATAGTAAAATGTTCTCAATTTTTGTCATATTGTCAAGAATCTCATAATCGCAAAAACACCTTGAAATATTGTGATATTATACGGCCATATCGCCAATCCCTACATCTCAGACATACACACCATTACATTTAATGTTTTACACATCTGAAACATACTTTGATAAGTCAGTTTGTTGAATATGAGTTGACGCACTATTTTGCATCCCCAACTACACACACCTGAGAAAATTTTACAAGGAATGTTGAGTCCAGTTGAATGGAGAGTGTGCGGTCTATACGAAGCACTCACCTTGCCGTAGCTGCTGACCCCAACTGTGGGCAGCAAAGCGATGATGGAGGAGAAGATCCAGCCTGCTGTCATGACAATACACGCATGCCTCAGGCGAAGTTTACGGTCGAGCCGCAGAGCAATTGTGATGGTGTGCCAGCGTTCCAGTGTGATCACCGTTAACGTGAACACTGACAGCTCACTGGCAAACACCTGTAAACATGGAAATGTGTGAGTGTTGAGATTTATGTAGCACTATGATATGTATGCAAAGGATTTTATGCATGCATGCACACCGTGAAGAAGCCAGCGGCACTGCAGCCCAGGCCCATCTGCCAGTCTATGGCGTGGTTGTAGTACTGGCCACGAGTGAGCATGTCCACAGTTGCTATGACTACCAGGTAGACGCCCATGCAGAGGTCAGAGAAGGCCAAGTGGCACATGAGGAAACGAGGAACAGTCAGTTTGGAGCGGCTGCCTGACAACAAAACAAAAAATAAAATTTTGGCACCAAAAAGTAAAAGTAAACAAGTATTAATAGTAAACAGTCCTAGAGGTGATATTCTATTTTCAAAGAAAATAAAGCTGAGTTTAGGTGTTTAGTGAAAGTAAACAAGAATACATTCAAAAACAGACAAAAAAGTGATTTTTGCAAAATGATGGCAGTAAAGTTGACCACTGACCCTCTTGATATAAAATGTCTTCACTTTATCACCATATCCTATTAGACATTTATGTAAAGTTCTGATATAATTAGCGTATGAATTCTTTATGGCCAAAAACATGGTTCATGAGGTTACAGTGCCTTTGACCTTTGAGCTCCAAAGCATCCTTGACATATTGCATTCACAAGAATAGGATGGACTGATGGCATTTGCTGAGGCTAATAATTATTGTTTATAATAATAATAATAATAATAATAATAATAATAATAATAATAATAATAATAATAATAATAATATAAATAATAATAATAACAATAATAATTTAATCATCAAATAAATAATTTAATAATAATAATACTAATAATTATTATTATTAATATGGCAAAATCATGGAACTGTAAGAGGGACTTGAGAACTAGGAAAGAACGGGAAGGAAAGAAGGAAACGAAGACATAAGGAGGTGAGTTAGAGGTGAGGTTACTATTCCATTTCATACCGAACAAGACCAGAAGTACCGCTGCGTTCCCCAGCAGCGCGAGGATGGAGATGATCCAGATAAGAACCCGCAGGGGGACAGCTGACATGATGTCCTCACAGGGGTTAAAGGCATCTGGGGTTTGGGCTGCAGGTGATGGTGGTGGTGTTGGAGCAGTGGGCCCTTTGGAAGTAGCGGTCAGAGCAGAAGGGCTGCCACCTCGATCTAACACGCAACAACATACAAAAAGTGCATCTAATGAAATTAAATTAAATTTTTACATATATCTCATTTTTTAAAATTAATTGTCACTTTTTTGACATGTTTTGCTCTGAGTTCATGACAACAAAACTTTAAGATCAAGGCTCTGTGGAAAGTACTACAGTATTAGGTAATTAACCCTTTGAAACCTTAGCAAATTGATTGATTTGATTTGACAAAAACATGGAATGAAGGCAGTGACTAAATAACACATGGCCCGAGAAATGTGTAAAAACTCACAAGAAAATGACTTTAGGAAAGCAGAAAAAAAAAAAATATATATATATATATATATATATATATATATATATATATATATATATATATATATATATAAAATTAGGATTATAAATAAAATTAAAATAAAATACAGTTGATATTTTTCCATAGTTTTTATATATTTCTATATTTTTTTAATAACTGTCACCCCTTTTTAAAAACAAATTTTCAGGTCATTTTCTTTGTCCCCTTTTACTTGGCTCTTTCAATTTGTGGGACACTTTTACCTGTGTTTTTTTCCCCCTCAGGTTACAAAGGGTTAACCAGCAATGGAGTCATGATAAGATATCATTCACAAAACTAAAACAATGCTAAAATATAATGCATATTTGTGTTAGTCATTTATGGTTAAATATTGTGAATCATACTTGTGAATTAATTTTAACTCCTTGAAAAAAATAAGCAAACTTTGATCTATTCTTTTAATCATAAGGTGTTCAGACACTTTTGGATAATAATGCATGGCCACCTGTTCCTGTTAATGTTTCGGAAGGGACAGCAGTGTGACGGGTACGTCAGGTTGGCCTGGCGGAGTTCGGTGAAGAGTTGCAGAGGAGGAAGCTCTTTCAGTTGGTAGGCAGACTCTGCAAACAGCTTCTGGAGTCCACCGAGGATCGAGTCGGGCAGAGAGCTGAGGGCTGTTTGGGAAATGTCCCTGCACAAACAAGTATCAAACAGAGGAGTAATTTCAGGTTCCATGCCAGTTTTAACAGATGCCTTCTCTGTTTGCTATATGTAATAAGCATTTGACCTATGAACAGTTCATAGAAGCTGTTATTTATTTTTCTTGAAGAAAAAAAACTGTTTCAAATAAAACACAGCAAATCAAATTTCCTGAGCAGAAAGATTCAAGGGTAGAGCAACTGTTTGATTGCAAATTGATTGCTGGAATAAGGAGTCAAAAAACACTACAAACAGACAGCCCTAAACAAAAACAAATACAGTCTTTTTTTCTGATTGCTACTTCAATATAAATGGGTGTCTCTTTGATTGGAGAAAAAAAAAAGGTGAAAAAAAAATATCTCTCTCCACCTCCCGTCACCTGCTCCCAGTTTATTTTTACCTTAAATCTGGCACATTTCCACAAATCCACCAAATGCCAAAATGTTTCTTGTTTTCTCCTAGGTTGATGATGAGGAGGGTGAATCATGTAGGCATGAGTCACTGTTGGAATTCAGGCTTTTCCACATGTATTTATTTTTAGACATTTTTCAGCACTTGAATACTTAATTTTTGTGTAATTTGATCACGGTGTGTATGGTAAATACTGGCGTAGAAAGTGGGAATATTCATGTTTAAATATATTTTTATTTTTTTCAAATATATTTAAAAAAAGGGATAAGATTTTGTAAGTATTCACTTCCTTTTCAGACGTGAAATACTTATGGTTACTGAATATGTCTGAATGCTCTGGTGTTGTTTTCTTACCTGTGACATATATATATATATAAACTTTACATTTTATTTTGCATGCTAAAATTAAAATTCAAAACCACATCTAATCTAAAATATAAGCATATTCAGCCATGACACTGAAAATCTACACTTTCTGTACCTCAATGCCACAAACTCCTTCCACCACTTCTCTCAGACCAGTGAAAGGTAAGAAAATTTGTTTAGTTTTTCAATCAGATCCTTTCCATAATGTTGCTGCAGACTTATAAAAATAGTCTGAGTCTGTCAGTCAAAAAAAGAAGCATTTTTAATGGCTATATATTGACAGTGAACAATCCTGTAGGGAGGATATTGCAGCTTGTTTCACCTGCAGCGCTCTCTCTTTCGCTCTCTCTCTCCGGGTTAAAAATGCTGAAGTTTCGCTTTAATCCCATTGGAGGACGTCTTAAACAGTTTAAAGATGCTCTGTTTGTTGTCTGATCTTTGTCATTTATCCGGTTACGTGGTGAGTATGCTTTGACATTTTTTACCCAAATGAACTTCCTCACGTAAATAGTTATTTTGAATGAATCATGCTTACAGTACCACCAACTCACTGGAACCCACAAAGGCGTTGGGATTGATGTGAGTAAGCTGTTGGTTTCCTTTTAGGGACCTGGGAGAGAGAGGGGGAGAACAAGAGAGACAAATTAAATATGTGAGCAGACTTTTACTTTTTTATTTTTCGGTAAATCTTCTGTTTGTTAGCGTGTCTCTGCCTGTGACTCACAATCTGTTCATCTTTGTGCCGTTGAAGGCGTCACTTGCCACCTCCTTGATGCCATTTCTGGTGAGCCGTCTGTCATCAGAGAGAGAAGCCAAATTACAGTCATGTGGCTCCGACACAAACAATTCCCCAACAATAAAGTTCTCTGAACAATCAAAGATAATTTTAGTGTGTGCAGTTTTTGTTCTCAGTGACTAAACCTGTATGACTCCACAGAAAACACGACATAAATTGTATTCAATATCATGTAAGACTTCTTTAGAGACCTTGTCAGCTGTTGGCAGACTACATTTGTTGGACAGACTTGGCGGCATACCCAAATTTTCGCTGAAGTAAAACTAATAATACTTAAATTTAAAAAATGCTCCATTATAATAAAGCCTTCAAAACGTTACTTAAAGGAATTGTTTTGTGACATTTTGGGAAGTAAATATTCTTGCAGAGAGTAAAATGGAAAGATGTCACTTACTTGTTTTTGTTTGTTACAAATGGAGCTACAGTAAGCAGTCGGTTAGCTTAGTTTAGCATAAGGTCTGGAAATGTGAGGAAAAAATACTTCTCTTCAAACGTGATAAACTGGTCGAGTATAGAAACAGTAGCTATAATTAGACTAACTGTAATATAGGTAACATCAGAGTTTTATTCTTTCAAGCATATTACTTTTACCCTTTCTTTTTTTGTACAAAAGAAAAACAAAGCAACTACAGAGAACTTTAATAATTTTTGATGATTTTGAAAGCCCCTGTTGACAAATGAGGACCATCGCCTCGTGTCGTAAAGATCTTGATGTTGCAAGCATGTGTACTTGATCTGAAAGCCGGTGAAAGAAAGATGCAACACATTTTTAACATTTTTTTTGCTGGTGGAGCTCACCATGGGTTCAGCCAGTGAGTCTGTGAGCAGTTCGGAAGTCTGTTTGCCGTAAATAGTTTTGTTTGATTTCATGGGGAATCGGATCCGGGGACAGGCTTTATGAAAAACTACATATAAACAGCCAATCTTCTTGCTGATGGTGGTCTTGTTTGACTCATGTAGGTCAAATTAAATTGAGAATTTTTCATAACTGGTTAAAAACTCCTTGTAGCTGCTTCAACGTCACAAGAAACACTTATGAGCAGAATTTAAATACATGACACTTAAATAAAGAGGCGATATATATAGCAGTAAGAGTGTTAAAAATGCAGAAAAGGGAGACAAGTAGGAGGAGACAGGACTCAGTAAAGAGGGCAGAGAGCATTTCAGGGAATATTCGTCACTGCGAATGTAATGCCCACTCAGAGCTGTGTGAGGGTGGTGCACAATGTTTCTAAAAAAAGTGATGAATCCCTTACATCTCGGTGATAGTTTGAGTGCAGAGGCCTCTGAAGGCATTGACGGGGACTCTCCTTATGTGGCTGTTCTCTTGCAGGTCTCTGAGCAGATCACAAACACGTGATTAACAACAAATGCTAAGAAGAAAAGCAGCATATTTAATGTGATATAATATGCAAAATATCATGCTAGAGACCCATTTAAATCCCAATCCTTTTTGAAGCAGATAGATGTCAGATGGGAGACAGTTTTTTAAAGGCTGCAGACGAGTCACAGATGGTTCGTATTCCTGATTTTCTGTTCTGAAGAACTACACAGTGCGTAGGTTTTAACTACAGTGTTGTATGTTTAATGGTGTGATTTCTTCGGGGCATATTTAATTCTGTGTGCATGCCTATATGTTGAAGTGCATGTGGGAATAATGGTGTGTGGGCAGTTTCAGTTCATTTGTATACTGTGTTGAGACCTACAAAACAAAGTCGTGGGCAGTGGAGTTGATCTTGGAGAAGTTTGGGAACGTTGTCAGTCCGGTGTTGGAGATGTCCCTGTGATGTGCAGATTAATCACCAAATGTTACTACATTCACACAGCAACTCTCACTCTGAACAACAATGAGTCACGGTGATAAAATCAGACAATGTTGCATTCATTGTATTTACCGAGATAAAAAATTAGCAAGTTAAGAGATTCCAAGACAATTCAGAGAGATGCTCGGGTGGCAGAGAGATAAATCAGACATTTAATGTTCCAAATAACTGTCCTTTCTGTTTTGTTGGCAACAACATGTAACAAGTTCAACATTCAGTGTCTCTGAAATATTTGACAGTCTGTAAAACACTGAATGTTCCAAATTGGGTTTTGAATTTGTGAAGAATAAACTTGATTATTTAAAAACAAGATTGAGAGTCTAAAGCCATGCTAGCAGCTCTGTGAGGCTAAATATCTATCATTAAAGTGTTAAAGCGTCGTAGTTTGGCGTATTAGCAGGCTGGCTCTAGACACTGTAATGTGCTGACACTTCACATGGCACTGAACCAAATAATGTAATTTTTTGTCTCTTCTAAAGATTATTTAAGAGTTCCCACAGTAATTAAAGAATCACGACCATTCATGGTTTTGTTTTTAACACAACAACATGGTCCGTGTTGTCAGTGGTGACCTCTGAAAACCCCTGACCTGTTGACTCCAGGCCTAGATCCAGCCACTGTGACGTTTTGTTTATGTAGTTAAGTGAAATACGATCGGACGTCAATATGGAGTGTCTTATTCTGAAAATTGTTGTCTGACTTCCTGTCTGCTCTGTGCATAATTCGGCCGAATTAATGCAAAGTGCTCGGCATCCAGCAAAAATAAAATCTATTTGCTCCGTCTGCCGTGGCAGATCGGAACCAGACAGAACATCTGGTGGAAATTAGACGTAAGCCTGATCAACTTGAAATCTGGCACACACTTGCAGTCCAATGAGCTCCACAAAAAAAAAATGTTTTGCTTTGGTGGATTTTTTGGGTAATTTGCATAATGTGAAAAACATTGCAATGAATAGATTTTTCTTAATTTAGCAAGATCAGTTAAAAACAATCAAAAAACTTTGCAAAGGATCGGGCTCTTCATTTAACATGCCATAAACTCATTAACAATTAATCCAATCATCATAAAACTTGGTAGATATATTCAATATGTGGCCTGACATATATATATATATATATATATATATATATATATTTACCACAAAAACCTGGGAGTGCTTGTTTGTTTTTTTAGGGATATATTAAATTACCTACCAAAATTGCCTATTTCGCCTGATCTGAGCTTATTGTTTTGTCACTATTTCTTGGCAAAAAAGGCAGAAAATGTCAGTTTTTGTTTGGAAAATTTTAATTTTTTTTTTATTACTGTGTAGTGTTCATTAAAAACATATCTTCTTTCGGGCCCCCACAGACCAGTGGACCCTGAGCAGCTGCTTGTATCGCTTACTGGGTAATGCTGACTCTTTATATTAGCATGCTAACATAAGAAAACAACAGAATGCTGCTAGATAGTGTAGATGAACGCTGAATATATATTTTTAGAATAAGATTTTGGATATCCAATCATACTTTGGAAACTCTCAAACTCATAGTTGTAACACTTTTTATTAAATGTTATCACTTTTTGTTCGGTCTATACAGCCTCTACATAATCCATACATGTCTCAGAAGTGATAAAAAGATAAAAACAGTTAATAGCTTCCTTTTTGGTTTGAGAAAGGTTTTTGGTACATTGTATATATTTAATTATTCAAAATTTAGAAAAACATGAGATCTTATTCAAAATATAAAGTTATTGTGCTAAGGAGCTCTGTTTTTTTAATATAATGATATTTTATTTTTAAAACCATAAAATGCTCTGTTTAGCTGCCCCAGTTCTCACAAATTGGGACAAACATAACGGTAAAAGTTATAATAACGTCAGTGAGGGATTTTGGTGATATGTTGTGTTTTATGAAAAGTTATTCTGAGACTGTTTCAAAAGATATGAACAATACAACTTAGTATTTTATGCTTCTGTAACCTATATTTCACATTATGGATAACTCATTTTGTGGAAAAATGCCTTTTTTTTGCCTGATGAAGTGTGACACTTGATTTCTCTTCCAGGGGATCCAAGCTAATTAAAAAAAGATGTCTCTGGTCATGCGGGGGACCATCAGAAGTAGGCCTGTCACCCATGACCCAATTTTGGACTCACAATCAGTTTAAATAACACAAACTGAGAAAGAAAGTATTCCTCCCCGCAGCACTCAGTACTCACAGATATCGCAGTCTCATGATGTTCTTGAACGCATCTTGATGGATGTGTCTCAGGTGTTTTGACTTTGTTATGATTCTGAAAGGACCACATAGGGACGTATTCTCATTAACACAAATGACTGGTTTCAAAATTACAGGGTTGCAACACTGCCATTATCCTGCCAGTTGCACTTACATCTCAATGAGTTCAGGGAGATCAGAGAAAGCAAATGCTCCAATACTCTCCAACGCGACATTCTCCGAGATTAAGCTGAGGGAAACACAAATGTATAAAAATTAAGAACATGACAAATCTATCAGCTCTTAGACTTTCATTCACACTTTTTCTTTGTCATATTTTTGTCTCCAGCACCCTGCCAAGCTCAGTCCTCGGCTGTCTGCTTTGGGTGAGCAGCTTTCTCAGAATTTGCAGCTCTTCTTGTTCCATAACAAAGACTAAACACACAAGCAAGCTGGACAAAATACGTCACGAGCTGTGGGTTTTCGAAAACGTTATACTCACATTTCATTGAGCTGAGGGAGGCCGGCGAAGGCAAGTGTGCCGATTCTCTCCAGCATGTCGTTCTTTGATATGATGCTGAGGTTGGAGGAAGCGGGGCGCAGAGGAAGAGGGTAAATTAAAGATGCTGTACAGAGCTTTTCTCTTTGGTGTACAAAAGCACATTTTGATCACAGAAAAAGATTCTTAACATGCAAATAACTTATATATGTATTTTTTAAACTTTTCAAATTTTCAAATTTTATCAAGAAGTGAACATACAAACCATAACATTGCAATACTGGTCATAAATTATGTTTTGCAGAGAAATCATTGAGACTAATTTCACTTAAATAAACAAACATCCCGAACCAGTAGCATGTTTTTTTTATTATGCACAAGAGCACAGAATATAAAAGATATAAAGTTTGTCATGCAAATATAATTTCATAATGCTTTTTCATTAGTTTTAGGGATTTCATGTTTGACTCAAACTCATGTTGAAATATTATAAAAATAGGGGATCATTTCAATACGTTTGCTTTATGTATTACACAAATATCATGTTTGCTATTATCCACTTCAGTTTTCACTGAAAAAGTACTGTAACAGAAGAAGTACTGAAACAAAAACTTTGCTTTCAGGTAATCTTCTTTAAGGACGTTTTAATAATATAATAAAATGTCACGTGACATTTTTTCTATTTATACTAAGGTTGCTTCCCAAAGCATTGATAACACCACCATACCACTACTAAAGTGCCTCTGTGCGTTGGTGTCTAATGCCGACAGGCCTGGTATTTGACCAGTTGGGAATGAGACCAGGTAGCAAATTTAATTAAATGTATTTGATTTCCTTAGTTTTATGGATGCCATATGTTACCTAAACTCACGTAGAAATATTATGAATGTAGGGGAAGCTTTATGCACTGCGTGTAAAATTCAGCTAAGCATTAAACTGAACCACTAAATTGCTTTCTTTTTAATTAGAGGAATAACACCAAATATTTTTCAGACACGGTGAGTCCCAGCCACTTCTTCACTGTTTGGATCATCTATATCCTGAGTGTTTTGACCTTCTGCGTTCTTTACGTTCCACATCAAAGAGTAACCATGAACAACAGACACTTACATTTTCTTGAGGTGCTGCAGGCTGCTGAGAGCACCCTGGGGAATCACTCTGATCTGAGTCTGCAGAACTTCCCTGTTGATACGAAAACACCAAACCTCAATGACACAACGATCACAGGAACGTAAACACTTCAGAGAAATCCTTAAAAACTAATTGATGGCTATTTTTGTTTTGTGGCAGGGATCATTTACACATTAGGACCAGGACTGACTTAACTCATCTCTCTTTTCGTTTTTTTTTCATGCAAAAGGCATATAACTGAATCTCTTTACAAAGACTGTGAGCTTATTCTGCATCTGGTTGTCATCTGAAATGGCCCTCCTTTGCTGCATACTTGTAAATATCCCCACTGTTCCTGAGCCTTGACCTTCAAGCAGCACAGAACAGATGAGAACACACACATCGCCGCCTGGGAGTTTACAGAACATCTCTTGGGAACGTTCTTCTGCCACAAAGTATGTCCCCGTTTCTATGTGTCCGTTGTATTATGAGCAAAATTATGTACAATTGTGCATTGTTCTTGCGTTTGTTTAAGTGCGAGTTTGTACTTCAGGGGATCCTAATCTTTCCCCACTGCCACCATCCCGTCCCCTCCTCTTTGCGGCCTTGAGATTCCTTAAAATGTTTCAACGGCCAAAACAACAGGTCAGTGTTTACGCCGTGCCTCATCCAGATCTGTGTCACTTTGTGAAAAACACTTAAAGCACCTGCAGTGCCTTCATACAACACAACTGAAGGCTAAAGTGACACTGTGTAAGAAGAAATACAATATTCAGGGTGTCTACAGGTAAATAAAATTAAATGTACAACTTTCTAAGACCTTTTTTTATATCACTTTAAAATTTAAGACCAAAGTAAGGATGAAAATACACAACAAAAGTGAAAACACACTTGTTCCAAATAAACACATTGATTTCTGTTCAAAATGAGCGACACTGATGATACTCTAAGTGGTGGAATATAACTAAAATGCCCAAATACTGTACTTAGTGAGATACTATTTCCACTTTAAGCTTCTTTTCTAAAAGCTTCAAAGTCCACAGTGGGGTATTTACTGTTATATTTTATGTTGCCAAACAAAACGTGAGAGTATCTCAAGCTTGAATTTACCATAGACCTTATTTTAGACATCTAACCAAAAACAGATATTAAAAAACCTGTTGACTTTGAGACGAGTGAATCAGGAGTGCTGAAATGCTAACTGATTTCTGGGTTTTATTACTCATTACTGGGGCAGTTTATTATTTTACATTTACAAAACACCTTTAACATACAGCACAGTGGCTTTAACCACCACAAGTTATCGCTATTTTCAACTCATTTATTGTTTGAGTTGCATTTTCACATTTCCAAAAACTAACAAGCAGACTGGCTAGCAAGGCTTAAGTGATCTAAACGCATAGAGGAGGTAAAAAATAGGAGAACTGCGCACATACATTTGTTGTGCTTAAGTCTGTTCCCCCGTGTTCAGTGCTCCCTCTTTTTATAATGTGTAGTGACCCCCTCTGTGGTGGGGACACGTTTAACAGTCTTTGACACAACACAGAAAATTTGTAAATAGAAGACCCATCCAATCTGAATTAAGGAGCTTTTTATCGGCAAATATGTATTTTAAGACGTTTTAAGGACCCATGGACACCCAGATATTCCTTCTGAAGTAAATCTTAAAGAAACACAACAAAACATATTGGGAAACAACCTTACCGAATTTTTTTGGGGGCCTTAGGGATAAACACGATGTATTTTTTGTGAGAACCGCTGAATGTAACGTATCTTTTGTTTGTTTACATGAAAACTCTACAGGGTGTCTTTAACCTGTGGCCACTGTAAAGCTGTGGTTACACTGGGAGACGAACAGACGCGCTTTGCATACATTTCCCTTAAGTAAATGAATGTTTAATAAAACCAGCATTTGCACATTCAGAGCAAAATTCAGCCAAGAGGAGATGAGCGAGGATTAGAGAGGAAAGTCTAAATGATTATGCACGCTCACGGGATGAGATATTGAATTGTACACACGGCGCCCTCCCTGAATCTGTAGTGGTGTAAGATGGTGAAGGAGAAACACTATTTTGGGATGTATTCTCTGTAATATTGACCCATGTCACTTGTAGTTGAGTAGAGGGACACTTCATCGATTTTACACATGAAAGTCAGTGTACTCATCATGAGAAGTGCTATTCAGACTGAGATAACAGCTGTATAATGAATTCTGAGCTTCTAAAGTCAGACAAAATAACCCTGAATGATGCGGGAGATGGAAACTGCAAATTGATAACAGAAAACCTGCATTACAAACTCAGAGTGTGGAGTTCTGGAGTCAAGCCATTGACAGTCCAAAAAAAGATGCTGCTGAGTTACATTATGGAAAAAAAAAGTGTCTGAAAGCACCACAAAAACAGTGGTATTTCACAGACTGTGTTTGTCCATTAGTAGGCTTTCCCCAACTCTATCCATAATTTAACCCCCACAGCTGCCACCATACGTCAATAAGATGTCAGAAAAACGGTGGACTCTTACGTTGGACAGATGCTTGGTTCATGCTGTGTGGACGTTATGACATTTTGCAGACACGGTTTTTTTGTACCCCATACGTCATCTATCATTGCTCTACGTCAAGATGACGTTGGCATGAGACATTGGATTTTGGTTACCTTATAACACAAATTGACATTGGCATTGGACATTGTCCTGACATTGAATTTTAGACACCTGACGTCACAACCTAAATTTAACCAAACATCTATGTGTAATGAAGTTGGTTGCCATCTGGGAACCTTTTAAGGAAGCAATCGAAACCCAGCAACCCTTATTAATTATTTTTGGGCTTGCCCAAACATGATAAAAAGTATTTTTGGCCTTGCTCATTGATCTAACATTACATATCTTACATATTGTTACATATCTTTGGAAATAAAGCTCACTCCCTGCACACAGCTGCGGGATGGGGGACACAGTTTTTGGCATATTGTTTACAGTACAATGTATATATGTTTTCTAAACGCAATATGAACATTTGAATAATAAGGAATAAGTCTTAAGAGGGAAACCCAGAGACAGCCATCATCACATTCACAGTAGATAGCAAGCCAAACTACATTTCCCATAACTACATGGAGGAAAAAGTGGGAGTAGAAGAATTCGCCACAGCATGTTGTTGTTGCTCTCCTGTCGTGTAAACTTAAGATAAATTTTCTGTTAAGCTCTACAGAAGCTTTTTTTTGTACAGTCACAATCCCTAAGAGAAATTAGAGGTCAGATGCATTAACACTGGCATTATGGGAATTTCCAAACCATATCTTTGAGATGTGAAATGCAGGAAGCGGGTAAAATGTAAACATCTATCCCAAATTGGCTATATGTGGATGTTTGTGTGCATCCACCTGCATGTCAGTGTTTGTCTGTACTCACAGGCATTGGGTGTCGCTGGAGATGTTGGAGGGAATTTCTGTGACCCCGAAGCCAAGGTGGTGCACGGTTCGTTTGGCCAAGCCGTTCTCAGCTCCAGGTTTAATGTCCATCTCAGGTCCAGGAGCCAACGCTGCTGCCGCCTTTATCATCACAATCATTAACATGATCAGAATCATCATCATCATCATTGCAGTCTATCCACAATCCAGATTGTTGTGTTTTAGGTTTTTCACTTTCTAAAATCTTGTTTTTCTTCTTCTTTTGTTTCTTCAGACTCTGATTTAGTCTCCACGTGGTGTTTACATGTATGCAGGCCTTCAGCCAGAGCCCACGCTGCCTATTTGATGTGAATGTTTTTGCCTGTTTGTCCACTCTGAGTTCACCACCAGGTCTAGGAGAGAAAAAGTGTGAGGTGCTTTGGTGATGCCTGCCATGCAGTGGTGAATAATGGGGGTGTGTTAAAAGCTTTATGGGTGTATGAGGATGTAGGAGGTCTCTGCTGGGCTGTGTGGCTCCTTTTTTTTGTAAAAAGGAGCAATGCATCAATGATGATAGGATGCTGAGATAAAAACAATCCTTTTTTTAGCTTTTAAGGATAACATGCTGTAGTCTGTCCAAAAATTTCCACTTTTTGTTCATTACACTTTTGCCTGGTTCTTACAGCTTCAGGCAAGTGTGAATTAAGATATTTTTAGACCTTTTTAAATGCCACTTGGAATTAAATTTAACATTGATTTTACATAAGTCAGCACTGAAGTAAAGAAATTGTGTTGACACCAATTACTTCAAGTTAGGGGGAAGTTTATTTTGTTTTTCAAATACTTACTGTAACATAAAACATGACTCTTGGTGATGTTAATGCAAGAGGCATTCAAACAAGTAGTATTATTATTTTTAAATAACCTGTTATTTTGAGCTTTTGCAATGCAATGTAGGAGAAAAAAACCCACTTCCAGTGTCTGAGCATTGTTAAAACTTTCGTAAGAGTGATTTAAATCATTTTAATGCCAATTAAGGCTTTGTTTTTAGATGGATTCAATGCCTTTCAAAACATTTAAATGATATGCAGGAACCCTGGACCTTTAAAATCTCTCCATCAAATTACACAGGCAGTGGATGCTATGCAAATAAAATCTGAACATTAATATTTTAATACCTTTTTTATGGTATTGATTTCTTATTTAAAATAAATGTTAAAATCATACTCTGTAACAATAACACTCACCTCATTGGTCACCTAAAAAGTCAATTCTTAAGAGTAAATAGCTGAAAAACTGAAAAGCAAATAAACTTTAATATTTAAGAGGTGAAATAATCTACCTAACTGCTGGTCAAATTGAGTTTGTATCATTTTGACTTAACAAACATAAAAGTTTGGGGTTGTTGTCTTTTTATAGTCATGAAACATAAAATTGCAACAAAATTAAGGCTGACAAGCTAACGCTTAGCTAACCGTTAGCTAGCTCAGAGAAGTTTTCAAACTTTCCTGTTTAGATTATTTGAAATTGTTTGAAAGAGATATTAAACCACCCACAACTAAATGTAAAATATGTAGCACGACATATCAAAATTCAACACTTACTGTATTTCCATGGTGGTCTTTATGTCGTGTTGTTAGCTGCAAAGTGACATTAGCTGGTTGCTCGAGCTAACCTTCCGTTTTTTTTGCGCCAAGTCCCGCCCTACTGTGCTGTGATTGGCTAGTTCTGCTGTGCTGTGATTGGCTAGTTCTGCTGTGCTGTGATTGGCTCGTTGCTGTCTTCTCTTTGACATGTGACATTTCTGTCGTTGAAAACAATGCAATAATAACACAAAATACAATTTAAATCTTTATATCTACAGACAAAGTTTCACTCCGTGTTCATAAAATATTTGGCATTTATAACCATTTACTTTATTTAGTTATTAACTTTATTTATTTGATTTTTGGCCAAAAAAGAGAGGAGAATACATAGAATGAATAAAAACAAATATATAAAACAAGAATAAATAAATAAACAAAATAATAAAAATTGGTCTAGATCTGCAAAATGTTTTTGAGCCTACTAAATCAGGCTAATAGGTCAAAATTAGAATTCATTAATGTGTTTTACCACAAAATAGCTACTCCACAGTGCCTCATTTATAATAATTTGGTACTTGCAAATTGAATTGTTGGCAATAAAAGCATTTGGAATCCAAAGCTAGCCTATAGGGACTTAAGATAATCCACCACTATTGAGGTCTGGCAAAATTCAGAGGAAAAGACGCCATGCCGTAGACGTTTTAATTTATAAAGTGTATAAAAAATAAAAAAAAATTGAAAAGTGTAAAGGCTACACATTTTTACAACTGGAGAATATCAGAATCACTTTAGACCTATAACAATGATATAAAAATAAACGAATAAATAAAAATAGCAGGAGAGGGACTAAAGAGCCACAGTAAAAAAAAAAAGGGGGGGTAAATTTATTTTCATTTCAATTGAGGTAACATTTGTTATTTTATCTAAGGAAAAAACTATGCTTATTATTTAAACATATGCCCCTCAAAAATATTAATGCCGTTTTAAGTTATCTTACATTGAAACCTAAAATAGTTTATTGTTTTTCTTTCTTAATTGTGTTACTCTTTGGGGGGTTGCAGAATGCCAAGTGAATCTGGATTATTAACAGTTTTGAAGTAGTATAATACAGACAGTCGGGAGTGTGTTATATCCAGCCGACTGCCTCCTTTTTAGCTTCAAAGTCTTGTCAACCAACGATCTAAAAAAGACTAATTATGTGGAACAGGTGGGAATTTGTTTCGTCTTCTGTCTCATTTTGTGTTGAAAGATGAGCACACGTTGATAGCATTGGACATAATATTCCTTTCTGCTGCACTCCCCTCACGTCAGTAGGACAGCCAGCTTGCAAGGACACTCTCTGTGCACACAGACACACACACACACACACACTTATATAACAAACAAATCCTTTTTTTAAAAAATATTTTTCTCCTTTCTGAATCTTTAGCTTCTACCCTGAATGCGTTTTCTCTTGTATGAAACACAGTTGTGTGCATTAAACAGTGAGAATCTCATGTGAATGAACAGAGCTCTTTATGATTTATTCCAAAGCAGGGAGAAAAACGCACCCTTGAGCTCCTGACATGACCACACACTCACACTCAAACGCTCTCCCACAGTTTTGGTTACACACAAAGAAAGAAGGAAACAGGAGGAGGGAGAGAAAGACGGGATGATAGAGTCTGAAAAATGCAGCTGCACAAAGAGCTGCAAATACAGGACTGAGGCAGAGGAAGATCCACGGCATCTGTGCATGTGTGTGTGTGTGTATTTACTGATACGTGATAAATTAATTTGTCAGTTAATCTTTTGCTGATTGTTCTGCACCTGCAGGAGGCAGCTACACAGCAAATAGATGCATACAATCAAAGAGTCAATACACTTTTTTTTTTTTACAGGATAGTTCAACTTGTCAATTCATATTATCGTCCATGTGTTCACACTGGCTGGCTTTAATGGCCAAGGACGTGTGCACATACGGCAGATTTGACTCCAGTCTTTAGTTTCTCTCAATGTACAAAAAACAAGGACAACTAAGGTGAACAAGGTGAACATGAACACTTATCTATGTACAAATATAAAAATATATTAAAAGTGTATATATAAATATCTAACAATCAGCTGCAACATTAAACTACTGACAGGTGAAGTGAAGAAAACTGATGATCTCATTAGAAGGTAATGTTCTGCTGGTAAACCTTGGGTCCTGGCATTCATGTGGATGCCACTTTACATGCACTATCTCTGCCACTTTAACCCTTTGAAACCTGTGAGATTTGGTTATAGTGCTTTCAAAAACATGGCAGAAAGGCAATGAGCAACTAAAATTACCACAAATTAGCAAGAAATTAGTAAAAAGTCAAAGAAAACTACGAGAAAACAAGTTTTATATATATATATACACACACACACACACACACACACATATATATATATATACACACACATATATATAAATATATATGTAAACCTAGACCAAAAAAAGAGAAAAGGTGAAAATGAAAAAAAAGAGCAAGGCAAACAAACCTTGGAAAAAAGTGCTTCAAAATTATAATGATTCTGTTAACAATTTTTAGTATGTGATTATGATCATTATAAATCTATTTTTCCTCTATGTTTTTCCTAAGGTATTTTTCCCTAGCTTTAAAACAAAAATAAAAAAATCTAAATGTATTCATTTCCTCAAGGACATTTTTTGCCATGTTGCTCATTGCCTTTATTCCTCGTGTTTTTTGAAAGAAATTAAACTAATTTGCTTAACACGTAAATGTTTAAATACTGAAAACAGCACAAGAAAAGTGATGTCGCTTCACGTTTCTAAATGATAATTCCCCAGTCCTGCCATTTTCCAGTCAGCCACCAGTTCTCCCAAAGCCCCATATCCTCACCTCTTTTCCATCAATCACCTGGACGTCCCTCCAAACTTACACACCTGCTCTGCATCAGCTTCTTTCCCTGCTCCTGCAGCCAATCACCTCCCTGTCTCTACCGCTGCCCAAACATCACATTCTCCGCCCTTTTTTTTCTCACCTGCACTGCATCTCCTTGTTAGACTAGATTTTTTTTCTTCAGTTGGATCATCCGCTCAGTCCCTTGTGGTTTCGCTATGTTCATGGTTTGTTCCTGCTTGTGTGGCTGCCCACCTGTTTCTCATCCCGTCTGCCTTTAAGCCTGTTTCATCAATTAAAATATCTTTCTGCTGTGCTGTGTTTGGCTCGTCTCTGCCTGTGCTGCCTCAGTAACAAATGCACCATGCCACACCCAAAAAACTGCTCAGGAATGGACCGACGAACGCATCAAAGAGCTCGAGACTCCAAATTCCCCAGATACCAAACTGATCAAGCGTCAGTGCGACGTGCTGGTACCCCAGAGCCATGTCCGATCCACAGTGGGACTCCTTGGCTCTGACCAAGGACACAGGACCCCTGAGAGTGTCCTGTGGTGTCTTACAACACAGCAGATCCTTTGAGTCCTGTGGGTTGTGAGGTGGTGTACTGTCATGTCCTACGAATACTTGATCAGACTGAGATCTGGGGAATTTGGAGGCCAAGTTGGTGCCCTTTGAAACCTGGATCATCATCGCTTTTCTTGCGTTGCGCTCAAACACCTTTCACAAGCATTTACACCTCTGAAACCCGACCAGATTGCTAAATACCGAAAATGGTATTTATAATAAATATATAGGCTAATTATGTACGTATGTTACAGATTGAATATATATATATATAGTACTTTGGTACTTCTTTAGGGATCAGGTCATTTCCTTGTTTGTTTTTTCTTTTTTTTTTTTTCTTTTGTAAATTTTCAGGTAATTTTGGGGTCATTTCTTGTAAAATTACTCACTGCCTTCTTGTGTTCTTGACGGGAGTGCTGCCATTTCAGTAGATGATCGCATACCCCTGAAACTAATAATAACATCACTGGATGCAGCTCAAAGTGCTTCAAATTAAAAATGCAATACTAAAGCAAAAAGGCAAGATTAGACAATCAGAAGACAGTTGGTGACAAACAAAATATAAAAGTGAAGTTAAAAAGCCCAGTTAGATTAGTAAAAGTGAGAGAATTGATCTAAAATAATAATGCCAAGAATTACGTTAAATACGTTTTTAGCTGTCATTTAAAGATGTTCACTGAGCCCGCTTCTGTTATATCTTTTGTAAGGGTATTCCATAATTTTGGAGCGTGGTTAACAAAAGCTGTGCTGCCTATTTTCCTGTGTTTATGTATTTAAAAACCCAGCAGCAGAAGATCTGAGAGCTTGTGAAGGATTATAGAGCGACAAAGAGTCTGCAATTCAGGCCAATCCCAAACCATTAAGAGCTGTAAGTAAAATAACCTTTAAATCTATTTTAAAAGGACCATAATTTTGGAAATTTTTGTTTTCTGAACATTATAGCCTCATACAGCTGCCGGTGAGGATCTGCTCTGTCTGTAAATGTTGGCGATATTAGCAAAAGGGTGGGAGTTGTTTCTTATTTACCCTTTGAATATAGAGGGGCAGTGTCTTAATTTTAGCTGGTCAAGGACGGCAGAGCGGCAGATGGCTACAACCAGACCTCTGAGCACAGACTGTTCAGCCGAAGACAAAAAGAAAGTAAAAGACAAACAGCGAGAGAACAAGACAGCCAAACTTGGGAGGTGTTTATTGAAATAGCAGGTCCTTGTAGATCCTCTCACCTGAGGATGCGAGCTCAACCCTGCAGTCTCAGGGATCTTTCATCCGGCAAACAGCAACTCTGCAGAGACTTATAGCGCTCGCTGCACTGAGTCAGACTTCAAAGCCCTGTGTGGTGTGTGCGAGCGGGTATTTATGTGTGTCTACTGTCCCAGTTAGACACAGTGGGACTTGGAAGAAAAGGTGCTACTTTCCTTTCTTTGATGAAGCAAGAGGTGAGAGGGATTAGGAGGAATGTGTGGGAACCTGCAACGTGCAGATAGTTTGTTTGAAGCAGACATTTAAAGGAATATTCCCACATTTTGGGAATTACGCTGATTCGCTGTCTGGCTGGGAGTTACATGTGATGATCAATACAACTTTCATGTGTCTGTTAAATATAAAGCTACAGCAGCTGGTGGGCTTAGTTTAGCTTAAAGATTTAAAGGGACAGGACAAACGTTGCTCTGGGACCAACCATTATTTTAACTACTGACACCTGCATCACGTTTCTTATGCTGCTTTAGGACGTCTTTTACAAATATGCTCCACAAATTGCTAGAATTAAAAAAAAAAAAAAGCTAAGGATAAAAAAATATATCACAATGACATTTAAATTGATTTTGCAGAATTGTTATTTTTTTAAATGTTTTTTTCCAAGTCAATTACTTGTATGAATAATTTTCAGGTAACTTTCTTGTACTTTTTCCCAATTCTTTGCAAATCTTATGCTAACTTCATGTTTAGTTGTTTGTGTTATTCTTTAAATTTGTTACTTTGTCTCAATTTTGCCACATAAAGTACTTTGGGCTGCATATTTGTATGAAAGGTGCCATATAAATAAAGTTGAGTTGAGTTGAATTGAGTTGCATCAAGACAGTGGGGTTTTGTTAGGTGTCAATACTACTTAAAATTAAAAAAAAAGATCATGGTTTGGCTTAAAATGTATGTTATTGTGATGGTGGGGTACATGAGGTGACATATTTTTGTACTCAACTTAAAATTTGTCAATGTTAACTTTTGATTAAAAAAAAAAAAATTCTCACCTCTTACGCCACGTTTAAATTCAAAGTCAATGCAAAGACGTAGACAGATTGCAAATTCACCCTGGACGGCGCAAGAGTGCAGTTGAAATTTTTCAACTCGAGCAAGAATTTTGTACAGAGACAGAACAAATAAGGACCTGAAGGGCTCAGAGATCAGTGAGTAAAGCTATGAAGTTACATGGTAAGCTCCGAAAATACACCTATGCCTTGTGTAAGCCAGTTTTGTTGAGAATTGGGTTTTGGTCTCTAAACCTTACGACTAAATGTTGTTGACACTGACGTGACGTTTGGCAGACGTTGGATTGTGGTTACTTAACAACACAATTTAAAACCAATAAAATATATACGTTATCTGTCATCAGGGTGAACTGTCCCTTTAAGATTTGCCTCCTAACACAAAATGAGATAATTTTAGTTTGTCTTAATTGGCCGCCGATCCGCTCTCAAGGCTGACTTGGAGCAAAAACCAACACACAAACGCACTCCGGGCTCACTTGGGTAATATTTTATTTACTCATTAATCTTCAAAACTATTTTTCATAATAAATTTCCACTTTATGTTCATCAAAGAACCGTAACAATAAAAATAAAAGTAAATACTGTAGAAAAATTGTACATATAGAAAATAAACATGGTTAATGAACACCTAGATGTAGAATCCCATTGGTTGAGACGCCTCCTTTGTTTCAGATGGCAACACAACAGAGAAAGAGAGAGAGAGACAGAGAGAGAGAGAGAGAGAGGGGGGAAAGAAAGCGAGACACGGAGGAGGGCGGAGAGGGAAACATACTAAACAAGGGGAAAACAAGAGAAGGGAGGAAAAGGAGGTCAAGGCCAGTTAAGGATGGAGAGAATAAGGGAATATGTTGAGTTAATTTTATACTTTGAGATCTCGCACGGTCCTTTTCGTGTCCTTTCTCGTCCATTTTGCATGCATCTGACTGGTTGGAAGAACTGGAGGGGCTTGCTTATGTCATGGCACTGTTTGTATTGATATATCACGGAGCTACAATTCTTGAGGGCCGCAAATGTCCATAAACAGATACCGTAGCCCAGCGGAAACCCATCTGTCTGTCGTGTATTGGTCACGTCATGAGTATTGAGAAATCAGTCAACCAATAGCATGAAGACAAAAGGACGCAAAGAGAGAAAAAGCCGATGAAATCAAAGCAACTCAGGTTGTCATATCGTCAATGGCATCATGAACTTTTCTATCTATTAGCAACACATGGTAACATTTACTTTGTTCTGTTTTTGATTCTTTTCCTCGGCTGGTTTTTGCTATAAAAAGGTGGTTGGTTAGAGCGGGTATAGTGGGCGTGGCCTATAAGACATCAGGCTAGAAAACAGGCCGCAGCCTGTGGTGGACGCACACATCCAGGTGTTGCGCTTGGAGTCAAAACCCACGGCAACACCCTTCCTCCTCCCACAAACAAACCTACCACCTCTGGACTTAGTGGGACACGCCACCACTTCACGGCACAGCTCGGAGACTCAGGCATGCAGCACACACTCGAGATGGTCACACTTTTTGTCGATGAGGATTTGAACTGATTCGGAGATTAAATCATGGTTGAATCCCACAGACTGAAAAACCATTTTGTATTTAGGGAATACTTCAAGCCAAGGTTTATGATGGTGGTGCGTCACGGTGTAACCTCTGGAGTTTCGGTATAAATCACACGGAGTAAGATAATTCACGTGCAATAAGACCCCCCCCCTCCCTTCCCCAAAGAGTCTATACTGCCCGAATGTTCTTCATATTCATTATCATTGCCATAACAATTATCATAATGGTCATTTTCACCATTGTCTTCTTGTATAGTCTTCAGTGTCAGTTATGAAGATATGGTGGGTCTTTAGCATTGCAGGTGTATATCTGCAGCTGTATTTTTTGTGTGTGTGTGTGTGTGTGTGTGTGCTGTGTGTATGTGTGTGTGTGACACCGCAGTCATGCACGACTGGTGTCTGTAGGTAGCATCTGAAGTCTCAAGTATCCTGTCCAGGAAAATATCTGATTCCACCTTCGTGATTTACAGGGTGCTGTAAAACATCAGCACCGCTGCCCATCCGTTACATCGACGGCACCAGCCCTGCCTCGGCCCATTCGCTCGTAATTCACCGTATCTATGGCTACACCCTGATTTCCCGTCCTGTTGCTTCGGGGTGACACTTGGACCGTCGGTGTGCTTGTTTCTTCAGCTGAGTCCCGTCTGCTATCAGGGAGGAAGGCCAAGAAGCTTGGAAGAGACACTTAGTGCTTGTCTTGGTGCTTTTACATCGTCTTGGTGCTCTGCCTCCGTCACTCAACACACTCAGTCTGCCATGTGCTTCACTTAAAAGCCTTCCTTGACCTCTCGGAGTCCCACAGGAGAGGTCGTACTGTGGCAGGGGAGTGACTGGTCTCTTTTATCTGGCCCCAAAATGGTTCTGAACTGGGAGTTGAACTGGTGCTTTTTTAAATCATTTGGAATGGTGTTAATGTTCATAAAACAAGCCTCTCTCAGAGGCTCTGCTCATTGGTAAATACTGTACAATAAGGGTCCACGCCCTTGGGCCAGTCTGTTTGTGTGTGTGTATGTGTGTGTGTGTGTGTGTGTGTGTGTGTGTTTGTGCTTAAATGTTTGTGTACTTGTGTGTGTCTATGTTTGTGCTTGCCAGCATGTGTGCAGATGTGATTATTGGAGAGTAAACATTAACATCAGCATGTCTATGTGTGTACTGTACGTGTGTATTTTTTATTTTTTTTGTTGAGAATATATCTATTTATGTACATATACCGTTATATATAAAGGTGTATGCGTATATGTCTGTGTGTTGGACGTCTTCCACCTCAGACGTAGTACTCCTTGTCTTTGTTCTTCTTGTTCTTGGAGATCTTGGCGATCCCCAGTGGCTTGTCCTTGGCGCTGCCGTTGGGCTGTGTGGCTGAGTTGCTGATGTAGTTGCGGCTCTCATCCACGTGGTAGGAGCCCTCGTCACGATTGCGGTACTTGTACATGGCGTAGAGGAGGATGAGGATGCAGAGCGCTGCCGCCGCCACGATGCCCACCACCATACCCGTGGTGCTGCTGCTCTCCCGGACCACCTCGGATGGACCTGGGAACACCTTCACCTCCGGCAGGGGAGGGCGGGCTGTAAGGGGAGAAAGGAGGCGTGCGACATTACATTACAGTTTACTGCACACATTATTAATTTGTATGACATGTCAGCGTGATGGGTAGAGGGCTGGAGGGAGAAGATATAATGCATCATCATGATGAATTATGAATCCATGTGCATTTTGCATAATGCTACATGCTGGCAAGGGAAGGCTGCAGCTTCGAGCCAAAGCTGTTTGCATATTATCACATAATGTGTAAACAGATTACATTACACCGTGTTGAGAGGAGGGTCGAGCACAGGTGCACAATATATCAGTTTTATTACATACATCTGACACTTTATGACCAAGACAAGCAGCGAGGACTGCAGCGGGGTGATATACAGTATGACACCGTGTTAAATGATTTCGGGTTGCATGTGAATTCTTTCTACTGGATGGAGGTGGGAACGAAGGAGAGAAACTGCTATAAAAAGGAAGTATGAATAACAATAGGTAAGAGAGGGAGTGGGGAGAGGGTGAAAGCAGAGTGGAGATGAAGATTGGGGAGTGGACGGAGAGTGTTAGGTAATGCCTGGAGGCAAAAACCTAAGTGGAAATGAAAAATTCATTGGAGCGAGCGACCAAGCAGCAGCAAAAGCTGAGCGACAGTGAGTGTGGAGGACAGAAAAAGCCCTCAAAGAGGCAGTGTGGTGTGTGTATTTGTAGGGAAGTAGGCATTCCAAAATGACACATCAGACTAGTAAATCTAACAACTCACTTGCCTGATCGGACAAGAGGTAAAAGAGAATTAAACACACGTTTTTTCTGGAGCTGATGATGGAGGTAGCTAAGGAGTGAGCCATCTCCCCTCCTTCATATCTCTGTTAAGAGTTGCACATGCAAAGTACCGCAGCGGAAGTGCATGCAAGCATTTCAAATATTCTGGAAAGTTTAGTTTAGTTTTGAAGTGTGAGAATGCAGGCAAACCAAGGATCACAAGGCTTAAGGCAAATTAGATTTAGAGGACTTTTTTAACATCATTTGTTTGGGACGTTGTTTTAGGACAGCTATAGATGGACGGGAGAGATGGGAGAGAGAGGAAGGATGACATGCAGCAAAGGGAAGCTGCAAATGACAATACGTGGGGCACACTCTACCAGGTGCAAAAGGTTGCCCCATCCTCAGACTTTTTAATGCCACTCAGCATGAAAGTTAAGGCAGTTTTACAAAAACTAAAGAAAAAAGAACATGAAAAAACATCACTTTCTTATGATTAGGGGCAATTTTGCCCAAATGTTTCATTGAAACATGAAACATGATTCCTTTGTTTTTTAGCTGAGACAAGAGTAGAACCAGTGTTGAGATACTGTATGTGTCTGCCTTGATTCCCATCATGCAAAGTTGGAAAAACCTTTTGCATATATTACACCCCTTATGCACTGCATTATACCCGGTTTCAGACGTGCTGCAAAATCTTGGTTAAATAGACAATTTTCGTTTAATTTGCACTTCCCGTGTTGTCCAGGATATATATGTATAAAATTGATAAAACCAATTATTTTAGGGTTTTACAATATAATGTCAAGAAAAGAGATTTTATAAAATCCAATTCCCATGTTGAACCATTTTAAGTCTTTCTGAAAGCTTGCTTTAGACATTTAAACACCAATTGAGGCCTTCATTTTAGATTAATAAATGTAATACATAAAACTTTTAAGAATACACTGGAATCCTGAAAACTCTGTGTATTGTGCAGTTTGCTGCAATTTGACAACAATGTGCATAAAATTGGGTCTTTTTTAATTTCAGTCTTTGTTGTGTGATAACTTGGGGAAGTAACGATACATTGATCTGGATCAATATATTGATTCAATTACCAACAATCCAATACTGTCAATGCAAACTGAAAACACTGATAAATATCGTCATCTTAAAGATGCGCCTTTATTATGAAATTTCGATGGCGCATCTGCGTCACCATTTCCATCCACTTCCTTCCTAAATATTCAAACAGCGCTGGCGGTCTAGCACCATACAAAGAACGATAAGCTGCTAAGAAACAGACAATAAGGATATTAAACTTAATTATGGTATTCAACATGATAAAACAATGTTCCCATTTCACAATTCAATTACAATCGAGTGATTTATCTGAGACATACTTTGACGTACCTGAAATGTTATTCAAGAAATGAATCTATTGGCTGAATTACCTAACATGATTTGTTTTCTTTTTCTTTGAGCTTTTCAACCTCATACTTCAACAATCATCACATCAATAAACTGAGTAATAATGAGTGAAGTTGTTCTGTGTCCTCTGTGGTTATCTATGTTGGGTTGAGTTCAGGCAGGCATTGAGGCTGAAAACCCGACAGTAACTCGACACTGATGTTGTCTTTTATCAATCACAGGCCCCTGAGTATATAAGAAAACCTGCATTGTATTGTATCATATCCTTTTGTAACATATTGTATGGTATCGTACTGTGGCAGTCTTTGTAATATC
Source organism: Plectropomus leopardus (assembly GCF_008729295.1). Classification (NCBI taxonomy): domain Eukaryota; kingdom Metazoa; phylum Chordata; class Actinopteri; order Perciformes; family Serranidae; genus Plectropomus; species Plectropomus leopardus. The sequence continues at coordinate 8,761,738 of NC_056481.1, forward strand.
AGAAAATATTGTATTATTACCCCAGAAATCATTACCATATCGTATCTTGATAAAACTTGAATTAATGTTGTGTATATTTTATTGTGTTCTATTTTATGATCAATTTTAACATATCTAAAGTGAATTTTAAGCTATGTATTATTATTATTATTATTATTAATAATATTTGCTCTCTTAGTAATAACTGCAAATAAATAAAACAATTTGTATAGAAACACTTTAACACTGACTTTGGGCTTTCTGATCTACTTGCCCAAGTGAAAAACAAAAACTTTAAGGTTGAACACTGAGGGGATGAGGGGAAGTCTCACCTGAACTGGGGTCACAGGGGTCAATGTCTTCATCATCACTGGGACACTCAGCTGACGCCACCAGCAGGTCATCTGCCGACTGCGGAGAGAGAACCCAGAAAAAAAGTGGAGAAACATAAACACACGTATAAAGACACTTTATCCACAGACACCCTGCGCTCCACACCCCTTCTGTTTATTTTCTACATGTGTGAGCACACAGCATCAATCCATCGCCCACCCTTTTTCCAGTTTGCCACAAACACTTTGCCTGTTTACGGCCCCCGGTGATGGCAGGCAGCCAGAACTGGAGTACCGAGGAGAAAAGAAGAAAGGAGGAGGGAGGAGAGAAACACTGAATCCTGTTTAAAACCACAAGGGGACAGTCAGTTATCATCTCCTACTCTCTTGACCCTCCCCCTCTTTTTTTCCTCCTCTGGACTCTCCACACCTTCCCTCTGTTCTGCTCTCTCCATCTGATATTGGCTGGTGTTCATATGTGTTGGAGAGTGCGCAGTGTGAAGCCAAACGGAGAAATAAAACCACTTTTTTGTTGGTTTACATTAAATATTCCTGCAAAGCCCTTGATAGTTCATTTAAATCTCCTTTACTCAACACCTCTCCATAAGCACCATGTCAATAACCCACTTACATCCAACCTCTAACCTACATCAGCCGAGCAATATCTCAACCACCGCTCACTCTGCGTGCCTCGCTCCCTCTCTATGGGAAAAGCGCCCTTTTTCCTCTCTATCCTTGCTCCTCCTGTTGCCATGGCAACTCTAAGTTCAGGCTGTTAAAAATGATGGGGAATAAAAAAGAAAGAAAAAAAAAACCCTCAGTGGGGACCTGTGCATTGATTTGCCATTCCAACCAGTATGAGGAGAGAGGAAGGAGGAGGAGGGAGACAGATGGATGGATAAAAGGAATTTTAGGGGGGAATTGGGGAGAAAGAGAGAGAAAGGAAAGACGGGATAGGAGGAGGAGGACTTCAAAGTGCTGCGGTCTTTACTTAACACCGTGCTAATGTGCTCCGCATATTCATGAACTACTGTTAAACATCGCCCGCCTTGACGCTTCGGCATGAGAGATGTGAATGTGTGTGTGTTTTGTTTTTTTTTTTACCACACTGGGCGCTCAGTGCCAGCACTAAATTAAAATTGGATTGTGATGCATTGCAGTAGATGTTAGTAACCCACAGAATAAAGGAAGACAGCGGCACAGCTATAAAAGAGAAGAGCTCTAGAGGCAGATTACAACCAGACCAGAACAGAATCTGAACCAAATCAAAGCACTAAGTGTTCGATGAAGCTTACAGGCTGTGTTTCAAACAAAGCTTTTTCTCCGTCCTTGCTTTGTTTGTCCTCGCCTCCTTGTATTTGTATATTACATAAGGTTAGAGACCACTATTCATGTGAAGGAAAAAAAGCACTGCACTGGCCTTGCACGGTGTGGTCTTGGATCCTGACAAGTCTACTGTGGGTTTAGTTTGGCCTGAAACATATATTAAGTTATTGATGCTTGACTCTGTCTCTTTCCTCCGCTGCTTTTCCAATCAGTTCTGCCCACTGGGCTGTCAAACGCTGCCCGGGTGAGCTTAGCCTCTGGAATTCAGCCAGTCAATAAACCTCTGTGCCTTTGCCAGGATCCAAATAGCACGAGAACCAATCAGCCGGTCGGAAACACATCACCCCTGATCAATGTCGAGCCACCACGCTTGATTATTGATCCAAAGATATGTGACCTCCGCCGAGACCTGCTTTGAATTACTAAAACAAAAGCAGACAGGTAAATGTAACAAAGGCCCCTCCCTCTGATCAGCTGATCGCCCCGTTCAACCGGCAAGGTGTCAATTGTGCTATTGATCCACCTATCACACTGGAGACAATGAACACGAGGAGACATGCCAAACACGACTTAAATCACATCAATAAACCAGAAGTTTGTAGAGGATATGTCCTCCGCCCCTCCCTCTGTCCCCTCCCTCTTTGTCCACATCTTTTCATAGTCTATCAACAGAGCATGCTGACATAATGACGGACACAGATGCACAACGATAAGAGGGACACACAGGAGGGAAGACAAAGGATGTCTGCATGCTGAAAGAGCAAAATCTCTACCTGAGCAGCCGAACAGTGCCAACGACCGTCCATGCCTCCCTGACTGCCTAGTTCACACATAGTGGCTGTCCTCACTCACACTCTTTGCAGAAGATTCAACAGCTTGTCTGCTGCTTTCACAATCAAGCACACAAGTACGCACACAAGCTCTATAATAGCCGCTCCATTGCTGCTCTATTGCTACTTAAGACACATCTACACAGGCACACCAAATCAGGCTGAAGTTGGCAGGTTGATGAAGAGATCCTGGCGAGAGAGGAAGGAGAGAAGCTAGCTCCACTACTGCAGATGGTGAGATAGACTCATACACCCGCCTGCATTAACAGCCTATCACTGGAGCTCAACCACAGAGAGAGAGAGAGAGAGAGAAGGAGGGAGGGAGGGAGGAGAGACTGAGGGGGGGAGTGATGGGTAAATATGGAAAGCTATGGAGGGAGAGAGAGCAAAGAAGAAAGAAAAAGAGGAAAGTGAGAGAGAGAGAGGAGGGAGAAAGTATCTCTAGAAGATGGATAGCAAGCGGAAGACAGGCAAGAGGGAGATGTGAAAGATGTGGAGAGCGAAAAAAAAAAAAACAGACAGGGAGGGTGGATAGGAGATAGATGTTCAGAGGGCTTGTGGAAGTGTCTGGGTCAGCTGATTCTGGATAGCCAATCGAGCGGTGCTCTGAGCCTCAGGTTTTTCTCCTATCAGTCTTCCCATCAAACACAGGTACACACACACACAAACACGCACGTCCACAGACAGACACCAAACATCAAAACCAAACTCTGTGACTCAGAGCAGCCTCTAGCATAAACACTCACACACACACATGCACACACACACACTCTCCTCGCTGGTGCTCAGCTGTCATGCATTATTAATCCCTTCCACTTTTCAACATGCAAAAACAAAAAAACCTCAAGACTTCAGGAGGAGGCACGTAACACGTTCGCACCACACAAAGTACTGACAGGAACCCATGGGGCGACTTAAGCACTTCAAAACACAACAAAACACGTGCCATGTGTGTGTGCGTGAAATCGATAAATTGTTTGGACCCCGAGCACCTTTTTGGAAGACATCTCACTGCCCCTCCTCTGATGCAATGTGCTGCAATTCAAGCCTATTGTTCTCAATCCACCTGAGTGTTTGTGTGTGCATTCTGCGTTGTGTGTGTGTGTGCGTGTGCGTGCGTGCTGGTTAAGGCCAGGTTGGTTGCCTGGCAACACTAGGCAGCCTCAATGGAGGAGCTGTAGATTCTTCTTAAACAGGACTGACATGCAAATACACAGAGTTTGGGAGCCGGCAGGAGTGGTTGGACTTGCACAGATGATGAATCATTGGGACAAATGACTGAATACATTTTAATACTTATTAAGGGCTTATTTTAAGATGAATGAATTCAATGTCTTTTAAAACTTTTTAATGATCTGTGCGAACCCTGAAGACAAATCTTAGTGCAGGGGTGGACTGAACCATTTTGCACCTCTAACCCTTTGAAACCTGGATCTACATCACTTTTCTTGGGATGCATTCAGATGCTTTTCAAAGTATTAAAACCTTTGGACTCTGAGCAAATTGGTTTTATTTCTTTCAAAAACATGGGGAAAAGGCGATCAGCAACTTGGCAAGAAATGTCCTGCAAATTCCGAGACATTTGTAGGTTTTCAAAAATTATATATATTTAAACAAGCTAGGGAAAAATATTAGTATGTAAAAATATCATATGTTTCCAATTATGTTATAATTATTTTAAGAACTTTTCCCTATGTCATTTCCTTATTAGTTGTTGACTTTCATTTTGCTTTTGCTATTTTCAGGCAATTTTCCTGTACTTTTGACTCATTTCTTGCTAATTTGGTGATTCTTTTTTCTCATTCAAGCCAATTTGCTCAGATTTCAAAGGGGTTAGAGGGGCTTCAGAGAGTTTCCACTATTGTTTTTTTTTATATAAAAAGTTCAGTTTTCCTATAAATTTATTTCATTTTTTTTTTTTAAATTTATGTGTGGTACCAAGGAAGAAGGTATTGGTTACACCAGGCCAACTCTGAGAGACTCATGAAGAGTTTCTACCCTCAGGCCAAAAGGATCCTAAATAAAGACCCTACACCACTACACCCTTTAGACATATATTTATAATTATTACAATGTTTTATATGTAAAAATTAAAGGATCTGACAGATCAGGTTTTACTGGCACTGTATTCCTATGAGCTCGTGTGACAAATACACTGAACTGAATAATTAGTCCTCTTATAAATAAAAAATGCAATCTAGGCTTTGGCGTTTTGTAATATTTCATACCTTCATGACATTTTACCAGGGTATATGGTATATGACCACTCCATCCAAACAGCGAGTGCTGCTTACATTCAGCTTTTCCGGCTAATAAATACTGAATAGAAACCCACAAAATGTTACGAAAAATAAGATTACAACACCTATTTTCCTTATTAAACAGAAAAATACAACTTTACACCTTTTCAATTCAATTTTCTCTCAGCCATGAAAGACTGACAAGGTTAAATTGCCTGGTTAACTCATCATAAAACACACTTTATGTAAACTCGACAAAAACAAAACTCACCCAGACTGTCTTCGTAACCCACATTAGCAATCTAGTCAGTAAATCCACTCTCCAACAATCACCAGCTCTGGTTGGGTCAAAATAATTACTTAATCTATCTAGTTACATGTCAGAAAACAAGGCATTATTTCCCACGGTCTCTCTGTGCCGTTGCTGGCCGGCAGCTGTTTACAGTCCTGTTACTTATCCCTCCATCACGAGGTGTTGTGGTGTGTTTCAGCTCAGCTGCCTGCTCCACCAGTAGAGGCGGGAGACTGATGAGCGCCTGTATTTATGACAACATTAAAAAACATACCTTCAAGATTTCTAAATAGCCTGATATACTGTCATACCATGATACGGCTCAAGCCTATTGCAAACGAAACCAAACTTTTCACGTCAGGCTTTTCAAGGTCCCCTCCCTCCTCGACCCCCCCACTACAACACCCCTGCAGATGAGCACACTGCATCATATTGAGCCTATAGTGGATCTGACCTACTTCTCATACACTGATATTGACTCCAGTGCACAACTCCCAGATTTAGCCCCGACATCAGCATATCACAAGAATGGGAATAGTTCGTTTAAAACGCACAAACAAGAGGCTAGATTGAGAGGTGAAGTGTGAAAACAAGCCCCTGTGACGACACTGTCACTCTGCTGCACCATCCATCCAGCTCCCATATCCATTATTGATGCCTGAGGCTTAGCTCACAGCCCTCTGCCTTCTATTATTTATGTCTGAAACAGCTGGCGGTTTATACACAGAGGAGCTATTCTCTATGGGAGTCTGGATGGGAGAGAGAAAGCAAGCAGCGGGTAGTGGGGCTCACTATCTCCATGGCAACTTGTATCATTGGGAAAAAAAAAAATCTTTTTCAGTGCGGCAGGCACAGTTTTATAACACAGAAGAAGAACTGCAGTACACACAGACACCCACAAAGAGCCCGACAACATCTCACCAGTGATCTGAACAAAAGAGTCTGTGGTGTACCTGCTCATAAGGTATCCTTTGCCATTAGCATCGACTCTACAGCTCCATCCACTATAAATACACACAACAGTCGTGCGTTTCTATTGTTGAGTCCCATTTGCATCAGTTTACAAGACGCATATTATGGAAAAGCTATTACAGCCTCCATTAAAACAAACATTTCTCCTGCCGTAATTTAGTGGGTAGGGACCACTTAGTTGAGAATTTGCCATCTAATCCGATCAATGTGAATGTGCTTTAGCAGAAAAATTAAATGTGTATGTGAGCCTTTCATTGATGAAATGTTTCTAAGGAGGTATGATTTGCAACTTTTTATATAGATGATGTTACAGAGCAAATAAAATACTATTATCATCCATCAGAAGGAAGAAAAACATGTTGCAATTTCTGAAAAAAAGGACATGCAACAGAGAGGGGTTCATTTTTTAGAGCAGTATGTTTTCTTATTGATGTTTGACTTTGTTAGACAGGACGTCCTTGCATCTCATCACAGTAAGACTTCTCAGGTATTTGGTTTTACATTTCATAGATACAAATCAATGATTAAAGCAGTATTTGCAGAGTTCCTACACATTTTACTTATGAAATTTTCAAACTTTTCCATAACGTTTTACCCAATTTCCATGACTTCATTAGAAGATTCAATGTGTAGGATTTCAGGGGACATATTGGCAACAATGGAATTTAATATAATATAATAAGCATGTTTTCTTTAGTGTATAACAAGCTGAAAATAAGGTATGTTATATCTTATATATAATATGTTTTGTTACCTTAGAATGGGCCGTTTCTACCTACATAGGAAACAGGTCCTCGTCTACTGAGATCGCCATATTGTACTGCCATGTTTCTACTGAAGCCCAAAACAGACAAACCAAACACTGGCTCCCGCCAGGGACATATGCGTTTTCATGTAGCTGCCACAGTTAGAAACTCCTCCATGACAAGCAGCGTCCGAAAAATACATTTTTTGAAAACATGACACTGCTTTATTCAGTGTTTTTACCAGTTTAAATCATCTGGCCCAAAGGTTTTGAAGTGGAAGAGACCTCTGCAGATAATTCAGCTTTGGTTATAATCCTCCTGAACAATGAGCACTAAGGAAATTTTAATCGAGAAAAGTTTCAGCTGGTTGCAATGTGCAATCCTCACTACTAGATGTCTCTAAATCTTGCGGGAACTGTACACACTGTTCCTTTAAGTAGCTTAAAATATCCTTCAACGAGCAGTTTGAGGTAGAGTTCAAAATGTAGAGAGGTAAGCATGTTTTGTTTCCTCACTACATTTTGGCCACGATTCTGCTGCAGAGAAACACAGCTCTTAACGAGTGCTGCACGAATTATGTGACTGCATCGTGTTCAGTGCTAATCTAACTTCAGCTGATTGTTAGATGCGAGAATGGTTGAAACTGCTGTGCTGGTGAAAGGGTAACATTATCTGATAACTAACTCCAAATGTTTTGTGAACATTTTAAACAACAGCCAAAATAATGTGTATTCAAAACTTTTCCAAAACATTCTGTATATTCCAACCCATTACCCAGCCTGAAAAGAAACTTTGTCTAATTTCATAACTTTTCGGTAATATCGTGACTGTGGGGGCCCTGTATCTGCTCTGAAGAGTAGGAACAAAGTTACAGATATAAGACTTGGTTCAACTTTTAAATCAAGGTCTGTTTGAGCATCCTAGTGGCCCAGGGGTCTAAGACACTGACCATGTAATCTCATCGTCCACAGTTCGAGTCTGGCTTTAATGCATGTCATCACCTCTCTTTGCTACCTCCTATCTATCTTCTCCTATCTCCTGTCTGCTCTCAACTGTGTGCTGACTAATAAAGGCCAAACTGCCCGAAAAAACCCTTTATGCTCTCATATGTCTTGGACTGAATACTGAGTATTTATTATTATCCACCTTGTGCTTAGATCCTGAATGACCTTCTCGTTATCTTTTCAAATTCTTTAAAGTGGAAACAGACAACTTTTCCCCCTCTAGTGTTTCCAAGTGGTATTATTGTTGGCGCTGCTGCTGCAAAACCAACCACAGGGCTTTTATTTTTCCCTAGAGCAAGTACCAACAACACAAGACACAATGCATTTTGTTTACTGCCATTGCTTCAGTTGATCTACCGGCCACCATTTCCTCTACTAGTTTCAGTAATGTAGCTGAGAGTTACAAGTTACTCAAGAAGTTAGTTAAAAAGTAACATTGAGGCTTGTAGTCTGAACCAAGATGGAAAACTCTTTTTTGCTTCTCAACGACAAAAACAGCTTCACTTCCTCCAATCCTTCACAATAAAAGCCCTTGACTTACACAGTGCATCACTCCTCTAAGAGACAAGGCGACAAAATGGCTTACAATAACTGCAAATAATTGATTTATTCATTGATTATGTTTAAATGCACAAAATATTCTTGTTTTGCCCTTATTCCAAAAAGACAATATATCTGTCTGTTTACATATCTAATGAAAATTATTATTCCACTATTATTCACATTTACACACAGCTGTGCAAACTCCAATCATCAAACTCTATCATGTCATTCATCACATCAAAATATAGAAAAGTTGAATGGCTAGAGCCGCTTGTGCCATTTTGTGTCTTTGCCTCAAAATAGGATTTTGAAAAACGTTCTTGGAACATCAGATTAAAATATTTCCTATAATCATTATTGCAACTTGTAGGTCACATAAGCCAGTGATGTGGGAATGTTTCCTGCTAGCTGGGTATGTTGTTCCCCCATCGAATAAAATATTGTCATATTATGAATTATAGTGGAACACTAGTGTGTAAGTAAACAGTGTCACTAATACTCTTTGTTAACGGGGATAGCTAATGATGACTGCCAGGGAAAACAAAAGCGCTATCCTCTTCACGTTTTAGTGGCATAATGGATGATGCACTTCCTCTGTGTCGTAAATCGAGCCTTTATTTTCCAGGGAGATTGAACCCGGTTGCAGACATAATTGCATTGAGACAGCAAGGCCTATAGGGGCTAATGATGTCATTACACTATAGCCATTACATTGTGCAATTAACATTTACCTCATAATGATAAGTTAAAGTAAAAACTTGCTTCCCACTGTCTGTAATTCTCTTGTGTTTTTAATGCCCTTTCTGTTTTAATGCTTTATGTAGAACACTTTGAATTGCCTTTGTGTGTACAAAATGTACGATATAAATAAAATGGCCTTGCCTTGAGTGCAGTTAAAAACAATCCCACTCCTCCTAACATATCTTGCTATCCCCCAGTCCTTGATTAGTGGGCTGTGTGCTCGCTAATCCTCTTACTGAGCTTGAATAGAAACTTATCAAAGCAAATTAACACTTTTTAATTACCAATTGTCACAGCAAAGGATGACGGCAGCAGGGTGATAGGACGTACATGTACAAGGAATTACATACATCTTTGTATGACCACACACAGCTCTTCATACACAAGTTGTGAAAAATGTGCTCTGACCTGCTGTGTGGCGCCCTGTTTCCTGTTGGTTGCTGTGGTGGTTGTGATGTCACTTATGGAGGGGGCGGAGTCAGAGCGGTTGCCTCCGGCTGCAGCGCTGGACTGCGGGGTGATGGAGGAGGATGGCATGTCGCCCACCAGGCGTGCGCTGCCGTCCACCCTGATGTGCGGGTGCCCCTCGGCGGCCATGTTGAGGATGCGGAGCCCGTTGTAGTAGAGTCCGGACAGCTGGCCCTGGAACATGCCTGCGCTCCGCTCACCTCCACCAACCCTCACTGTCGTCTGGCTGTTGAAGATGGTCAGCTGGCGACCTAAACACACACACACACATGCACACACACACACACAAACACGCAAACACGCAGCACACACACAAACACGCAGAGGCACACCAGGAAGGAAAGTGGACAGACACACGCAAATACAGCCACACACACATACATACCAGTGGTCACATACATGCATACATACACACACAAGAGTGTTTGAGTGTTACACAATCCACCACCCCCAAGCCATGGTGAGAGGATGGGATAGATTAAGCATGGCAGAGCAAATCGAAGCCGTGGAGAACCGTGGAGAGAGACTGTGAGAGATAAGAGTGGGAACAGAGATGAAGAAGAAGAAGAAGAGGAGGAGGAGGGGATGGGGGGTGAAGAGACTGAAAAGTCGAGGAGGAGGATGAAGAGGCAAAGAACAGAAGGAGGAGGAAGAGGCAGCAGATGAGAGGAGTCAGAGGGTCCTGAGAAGACGGGGCTGACAGATGGTTGCTATGGTGATGGCTGTGCGGCACGACATTGTATTTGAAGGAGCAACAGACAGGCAGACAGAGAGACAGAGATCTAGAGAACTGTTGTAACAGCCCTATGAAGCATGCACAGGTTATAAGCTCTAGCACTGCTCACTGTTAAAGGGACTAGAGGCTAATTTAAGGAGCTCTGCTGAAGTTTAGGATTAAAACTTTTACATTTTGTCAAAAAGCATTGCTCTATTAGTCATTTCAAATTTACATAATTCTTACATGGCACAATACTTTGCATGTACTTTAATTTACAAAATTGTATTTTCAACATATAATTTAATAAATGCTTTATTGTTTACAATTTGATGATAAACAGAATTATTTACCAGTCTTAATAAAGCATCTTTTATCAGTACTTGTTGTCTATTTTCTCATTTATTCACATTTAAATCTCTCCATCGTCCCTTTAACCTGATATTATCAGATACACACTAACAAGATACGTTCACAGGCACTACAGTTTACACAGTATTACACACTACAGCTGCCCAACTTTTAAATACTTAGTTATGGATTTATTTTTAGATGTTAGTTGATGGTGCACAATATAGTATATTCAACTGCCTTCAAGTTGTATTTTTTAAGCTCAAAGTTTTAAGGAATTTTAATCAGGGTTTTTACCTTTGTCGAGTAGCCAATCGTCAACTACTCGACCGAGCCGATAGGGGATTCGCTGTCTGGCGATGGCCAGGCGCTCGTTATCAATGTTGCCTTTAATTTAGAGATGAAAACACAGTAGTAATTACGCACATCCAAACGTGGTACAGGAGCTGGATACAAAAAGAACAGCAATGAAAAGAAAGTAATGGTCTGCTCATTGTTAGCATGCCACTGCGTTAAGGTAAGCTTGATGTGCGAGAGAAAAGAAGAGGAGCTGAATTCACTATGTTTCCAGTGAGCGGACTCTTACTCTCTGTTCATTGGGTTTAATTTAAAGAGACATTTCAGGGGTTAACATCTGCAAGAGCACAGGGAAATAATGTTACAGCTGCTGTCTATACATACTGTCTATATGACTGACTGAGTTTAGAGTTACATACAGGAAGAACCCTCACACACACCTCACAACAACTAGCATTTAGCATTTTAACTACCTACAGCCTCATTGTGTTAAAGACTACTACCTAAGATTACCACTTTATATATAAAAACCAACAAAGATAAAAACAAAAACTATGTTCAACAAAATACACTTTTTTTCTTTTTCTTATTTTTTCTTTTAACTCTTGTTAAACATTTAACTCAAAATATGACATGTTTTTAAATTATTGTTTGTCCAAAAATGCACCAACTGTTATTATTTTCTTTTATGGTGAGAAAAACAACCTGAATTAAATATTTTCATAAATTACCTTTAACACTATTTAACAGGCCTAACATGACATAGCTGGCTAATATACAAGCTATTGTAATAACTCTCTCTTTTTATGGTTTAAAAAGTCATGTTTCATATCAGATCACACATATTTCATTTCAAACACAATAACATAAAACAAAGCGGCAATTATATATATTTCTCAACTTCAGTGTTTGGATAGAAACATTGATAGGAACACTGATGTGATTCATCCATCAGGAGGTGGGTTGATTTGGACTAAGGTGGAGTAAGCTCTGTCCCAGGACAGGCAGTGCTGTGGTGGGTCGGAGGGTTGGGCTTATGTGGGCGGGGCAGGGCCTACCTGAGGGATAGCGCTCTATGACTGGCAGGTCATCCAGTTGGAGGGTTGCATTGCCTCCGCTGCGGGTGAACCGAATTATGTGGTACTTTCCATCGTTGACAAACTTGGAGCTCTCCTCGATGTTGATGTCATCAGTGCCAACATTAAACACTACTCTAATGTTGCCTTTGTCCTGAGGAGGAGACAGACGGAAATGCTCAATGAGGAATGTAATCATCTTAATAAGCTAAGGATATCCTTTCTTATCACATTTTACTTCTAAAATTTAGTGTTCCCACGTGGCTGTCTGTGTTTTTGTTTTAAAATGGCTTTTCCACTGGCACTTTTGACCATGCTAAGTCAAGCCATGTCGCATTAATTTGTGCTTCCTTTACTAGTTTAAATGCAGAGTCGTGCCTAATCCAGGGTGTTTACAGGTAATTATGCACTTAAGTTTAAGATAATTTCATGATAATTTTTAACCAAATTTAAGACTATTTTTGACTTTTTTTCCTTTCAAAATTGCAGGTCAGTATAAAGTTAAGTAGTACATGTGTGGTCCTGTGCAGGGGCATGTTTTATGTAGGAATATGGTTATCAAAGTGAGTTGGGTTAATCTACATTTTGCCAACAGATAAGTGCAAGTATAAAGTAAAAACACAGTGTTTGGTTCAGTCGTGGCCTTAAAGATTTGAAACATCAGAGATGTTAACTTTCATGCAGAGGAGTTTCGCTCAGTTTAATGTAAAAACATTAAAAGGTGAATAAACAAAATTAGATTAAATATTTGTGGCAATTAGACCTGAGAAATTCCCATTCAAGACTATTTAATGACTTTTAAGGCCTAACATTTATGACATTGAAATTTTAAGATTTTGACCCGCAGACAGCCTGCAATCATTCCCAGTCATGCTCAAGATAGACAATCTCCAGAGTTGGGTGCAAAGTGCGCGTAAATGACACAAAACAGGTTGTGGTGAAGTTAGATGGGCTTCATCATCATTATTCATAATGTGAATAAAGACACTCAGAGGAGTGATGCATATGTCACATGTCTACAAATGATTTATTTCACTGCTCTATTCAAAAGCTACTGGCAAGTTTTAAGGTGGGATGTTTTCTTACATGCTACTCAATGCTTGAAGTGGCATTGAGAATCAATAAACACACCTTAAACACCAATAGGGCAGCTTTAACCATTTGTTTTTATTGTCTCTCTTGCATGTCATACACCTTAGTGATGATTGGATCTTCATTTGTCTAAAAAATATAAATCATTTTCAACTTTGAACCTGATTATGCAAACTGATTCCTCATTTAGAGAAAAAACAGGGCAGCGCGTCATTCTGGCGTGCCCCATGAGCAGTTACACGTATGCTACTGAGATGCTTCAAGCATCCTGCATATGTTTGTGTCAATAGATAGATTATTGGCTTTAAGCTTTTACTTTGATACAATATTTATAGTGTGAAAGAGGAGAGAGAGGAGATGACATGAAGCAAAGGGCCGCAGGTTGGAAGTGAACCCACAGCCATTGTGACAAGGACATAGCCTTTGTACATTGATCGCCTGCTTGACCGGGTGAGCTCGTGCCGCAAGAACATTTAAGAAAATCTGACAACAGCAGACCTACGGGAAAGTTGTTGAGCACAATAACACCAGCAGGCCGGCCATAAAAACGCTGGTTTTCAAGAAAAGATGAGTTAGTTAAAGTCATACCTTCAAGCGCGTAGCCCTGTTGTATCGGAGATGCAAATCCCTGCTGCGCTGGGCTGACATGCCGAGCAAAGCCAGCATATGTGTATGAAAGAGCGCTGCTAACAGGTCTTGGGAAGTAATATTGCATATGTGAAAAAAAAAGTTTTATAAAGCCTTTAATGGCTCCAGAGGGAGCTGTGTGAAATTTGATAAATTGCCTCACATAAGTCAGTGTCAGGGGTGAAGACTAGAGAATTTGGAAAATAGAAAAAAATTGAGAGAGAAGAGAGTTTATTAGTGGTCTGTAACCCGCTGCTCCTCTCTGCTGCAGGCTACCAATTCGAGGTTACAAAAGCTTCCTCTGGCGCAACACACCTGAATTATCGACTGAAATTATTGTGGTTGATTTGCATTGTGGGCAATGTAGACATAATGTTTTAATAAGGAGGAAGAATGGATGGAATAAAAAAGACAATATCTCTAGCTGTGCTACATTGATCTGTGATGTCGTGAGTCTGATAATGTTAAATGAATGCAAAACGAAATCAGTGGAGAACTCTTTTAACTTCTTCATTCTGTCATTTTGGCCAGGTCTCACTTGTAAAGAAGATAATGGGTCTGTCCAAACTCCCACACTCGCAGTCTGTGCAGGTTCTGCCATGATTGTGTAATAATTGGACGTGAATAATGACATTCACACTGGATTCAATGTGCCATAAACTTAGATTTCTTCATGTCTGTATGCATTACAGCCGGCCACTGGACTGGTGTTTCTCAGTAGACTGTGGTGATTTGTGGGCTCACTCTGAAGCGGTATTAGGGTGAGTGTGCATCCAGTGTCGATTCAGTGTACTGGCTTTTGTCATTTTTCAGACGTGGGACACACTTGCCTACTACCTGATGGCCTGTGAATGCGCACAAGCTGCCACAGTACAAGTGTGGCTATTGTGACAGACCTAATGTATCTTATGAAACGCTGTGGTTAAAGGAAAGAAACAAATGAACCAAATCTAGTCAGTATGTACTGAATAAATGAACTCCTCAAAGAAGAGCAACTGTACTTACTATCTGCAGCTGGAGGTAGTCTCCCAGACCAGAAGCGCTGTCAACCCGCAGCAGAATGGCGTGTTTCTGTTGGGTGCTGAACCCAAGGGCGAGCCGGTCTGCCCTGGTGCTGGGACGTTCATTAGGGGGCCACGTGTAAATCACCACGCCTCCATCACGGCCAAAGATATAAGTGGTCCCGGCTGGTCCACACAGATAAAAAAATAATAATTGCAACCATGTGCATGTGCCATAAACAGTGTAATCTATCATCACAGGTTCCCTGCTGCAGCTGGCACCTCAGCCTTAATATTTAATACAACAAAACTCTTAAATGTCACAGTTGACTGGCCTTACACATTTTGCTTGTTCCTCCTACATGTTGGAAAAAAAAACTGTATTCCCCGAACTACTTCTCCAAGAACTGACTCATACAGATAACAGCATACCATTGTTGGACTGGCTGCAGGATGACTAACCAATAACCAAGTATCTTCTTTGTTTGGCTGCTGAGGATAATTTGTTGAAAATGCAAAGAGGCCATTATTAAAGAGAATTTGAAACTTCACACTGAGCAGGTGATATTTTTGAGCCACTTCAGAATGTTGACAGTGCCCTCACCTGGTGGTTCGAATAAAATACACACACAGATGCTTTGACTCAGTGTTTGAAACACAATCATCCAAGCGCATCAGTTTTAGACCTGCAGTTATACACTTGGGTGAGTTTTCTGCATCGTAGAGACATTTAGCGTGAGGAGTCAGGTTTGACAGAAAGAACAGGACAAAGCAGGCATAGCATCTTCATATGCATATTTAAAACTGAAAAAGACAAGTTTTTTTTCTTTAACTCATCATTTTGAGGCAAATGTGGATTGCACAATTCATTGGCTATAGGGTAATGACACCACCAGCGTTACAGTCATACTGATATCCTATAAGCCTTGCTTTCACTGTGCAATTCAGTGTACCATTGGGCAAAGTCCATTATCTGGTTAAGTAACTGGCGGTTTTGTCTTAATTGTATTCTGGCCGAAAAAAAGAACATACAGGTTGGTTGACTGGTGTTAGATGATAGATACACTAAAATGAAATTGGAATAATGATAATGTAATGTAATGTTTTCATATTCTGACTGCTGACTTTATACGTCTGCTCTGTTGTCAGTGCCATCTGGAATATACAAACTGCATCAGTGGCACCAACAATACTTGGAAAGGGAAAAGTTAAAAAAATGTCTTTTTCCACTTCAAACCTGATGTGAACACACGTATTACTACAACTAGATCTGACATGTATTTTAGGGGATTTGAATACTGAAATAAGCTTTTTCTACTCCCTTAAACTTACTGTCTGCACGATGTTCCATATCATTTTGTCTTTCAGATACTGATTTCAATATCTGAACTTGCATATTTGCCACAAGTGAGTACAAAAATTAACAGCTGTATACTACTAACCCTGAAAATTAAGCCTTGCGGGCTGTAGATGTTGCCTGTCTACATTGGGGATTTTCAAATGTAAAATACTGCCAAATACTACTGATATTTTGCCCATAGCTGATTTTAAACTGAGAGATCTATTATTTTTTTTCCGCTCTAAAACAGTCGTTGTTAGTGGCTGCACAGTGCTGTTTTAAAGCGGCAAACAAAAATTTGATTTCTGGGCAAAATGCTTTTATCTGGGTGTGATTGGTTCTTTGACAAGTGTTACCTGACCCAACATTTCAGGTAGTATTGAAGGCATTTTTGGAACAATTCTAGTCTACACCTGATGTAGTTTTCTCCACTTAGGTTTGAGTCTGAGAGAAAAAACAAACGGCAAACTCTCACCATCATTGCATAGTGGCCCGGCATACGACGTCATGCTGCAGTCACAGGTGAAGCCCTCCCACTGCTGCAAACAAACTCCCTGATTTGAGCAGGAGTCTTCTTGACATGTGGTGCTGGGACCTGCAGTGAGAGAGGTGGTGGGGCGGTGGTGGGAGGGTGCAAAAGTTAGGAGAAGATAAGCAGAAGACACTCCTCTGATTTTGTCTGGAGCCCAGTGTTGTCACAACAGTATGCCAGTACAGTTTGTTTTAGACCGCATTTCCTTGAAACATTTTGAAAATGGCCGGGTAGACTGTTGTGCTGCAATGACGTTATGATTAGTAGTATTAGTAGAAAATCATTGTGAGGCTAGGATATAGTGGGTAGGCTCCCATTCTTTAACAGAAGATACTAACTGAAGCTAAAGTGGAATCTGTGTAACTCGGTGAAAAGAGCCAAATGTGGAGAGCATGCAGGTGGTGAGGCTAGATGAGTGGGGCAAGGACAGGAGGAGGGGTTAAACATAAGTAATGTTTAAAGGCCTTCATCTCAATACTCTTCCTTACGCAGTCTGACACCGTTCGCTCCCTGCCTCGTGTCAAAGGGATAGTTCCGATTTTTTGGGGTTGTATGAGGTACTAATCTACGACGGCGTTTTAGTGGCATATTGAGGAACACATTTTTTTTGAGACTTCGAGAATAAAGTAATAATACTAGGAGAATAAAACTTGTACTACATGAGAATAAAGTTGTGATTTTAAGAGAAAAAAGGTAATAGTTTTATGCAGATAAACTTGTATTATTACGAGAATAAAGATGTAACTTTATGAGGCAAAAAAGACGTAATTTTACAAGAATAAAGTCGTACAAGCTGTTTTTCTATGACCATTTAGAAAGTGGAAGCTGTCTGAAGCCGTTAATGGCCTCCTCGTCAAAACGGACAGTCTGAAGGAAAGATAAAGTCGTAAAAATACTCACAGAATAGCATACACTAAAACTGTTATTGAGTTTTTCAGGTGAGAATTTTTTTAGGTGGCTAAAACACTTTTTTGCTGCTGCTCTTCCTCCACAGCAGTACATTTATTAGCTTGTGTGTCAGACTCCAGCCTGTTTCTCCAAACTGGGGGTGTGTGAACTGACATGAACTGTATGTAATACACTAGTTATGGATAAGCACCTCATACAACCCCACTTCAAAAATCCAGAGCTATCTCTTTAAGAGCAAACAGGAGGAGAATGTCAAAGCTCTGAACTAAGTTCTCCTTTGTCGCACTTTCAACACGAGGCGTGGAGGAAAGGGTGTGAAATGATTCACAAATTGAGTATTGAAGTTTAGGTTGGGAGTCAGTAGGAGGGGTTAGAGAGCATGCTGCTAGGCAACCCGGGTGGTGGAGCTGGTGGTCAACTCAAGTCAAGCGGTGGTGATGTCACTACTGTGATGAAGTCACTATGGTGGCTAGGAGAGAACAGGTCACCTCTGACCTTTGACTCTGGATCACTGGGATCCACACAACACTAGACACCACTGGGTAGTTTCAACACACGCGTACACGCACACACGCACACACACACACACATACACACTCATTCACACACTCACTCGCACACACTTTTCCCACCCTCATACACGTGTCTCACATGCTCACAAAAAGCGATATACCTTGCAAGTCAGCTTTCATCAATGTAACTTTTGTCAGCCAAACAAAAAAGCAAACAAGCAAATTAAGTTAGATGGTTAGTCAATGCACACAGATGCCTGTGAACTGCTGAGAGAGTGAGAGAGAAAACACAATGTGCAGAGAGATCGAGGAGGAGATGAAGAGAGAGAGACTAAAATTCACATCTTGTAGACCAAAAGCTGGGTTAGTGGGTTATCCTAATAACAGAGAGCATGAGTTAAAATGAAAACTGAAAGAAAAAGCAGTAGGGACATGGGAGCAGGACACATCTGCTGGTGTGTTTTCTGATTGCACCTCACCTTCACAGCCTCTCTCCACTTGTCCCATGGTTGCCAGCGCATCCGCCAAAAGGTCAGGAAGACGGCCATTTAAATCAACTGTTGCCAGGCAACCCTGAAATCCCTCTCGGGAGTGGACCAGCTTAGGCAGGTCTCGGTACATCTCTTTGGAGACGCCCCCGATGTACAGGTCACCTGACGGGGGAGCAACATAATGAATGGCAGCTTCATGAACCAATCACAAAGTCAGACTGTCCCAGTGACTGATATCATTTAAATTATTAAAGGTTACAAAATAGTGAAAAAGGTCTTTGAATTGATTGTTTTGTCCAACCAAATCAATTTACAATGATATATAACAGAGCAAAGTTGTAACTGCTCTAATTTTTAAAGCTGGAACCAGTGAATATTCGTCTTTCTTTTTTGATAATTAGAAAACTGATATCACCGTCATGTCTGTACCGCTAAGAGATGGTAAGCTTAGCTTAGCACAGAGAGTGGAAACAGGTCAAGAAATCATCATAAAATTGTGGTTTTTACACTTTTTTGGAACAAATTAAACGTAAAATGTAATTTGTGAGCTTTAAAGGTGTTGTTAGCTTCACATTTATCATACAGGTATGAGAAAGGTTTCAACTACGTCATCTAACTAAGGATGTCAGGAGAAAAAATACTTTGGTACCAATTCTGAAAACGTGACGGTACTCGTTATTCTCCAGCACTGTAGGTACCAGGGATGCAATTCTTCCAGACTTGACAGGGCAGCATATACAGCTACAAGAGTTTTAGTGTGCTGTTAAATGTCAAAGGAAGAAGAACTTATATCAGCATGGAAGAACAACAAAAACACCTAAAGGATGCGACAAGCGCAGCTGTAGCCACAGCTCGTCAACTCATCAAAAAGAAAAGTGTGTTTTCATGAGGCCAGCATTTAAAAAAAAAAAAACTGTTTGCAACAGGAGTGACATGTATTTAACGATGCTACAAATGCCAGAAGTGTGACAAGCAACGTGCTGAGCGTCTTCTGCACAATGTGCGCTTTTTGTGATCACTGAGAGTTGAAAAAAACGGCATATTTGGGTTACTTTTTACCCAGCCATCCCATTACAGTGAAGGAGGGGCAGGACAAATGGCCGACCACAAAGACCAACCGTCACATTTTTTCAGTTTTTTGTTTTCAAGTGCTGAACAACAAGAACAGTGGATGATAAATATCTTAATATACTGTAGGCTACAAATTAATATATGTGTCCTTGCCTACAAAATCTCATAAACCCACATAGACTTATACTTTGTGGTGATGACTTTAATAATAAGATTCAAATTAAATAAAATTGAAATGTTTTAAAACAGTGTATGTTTAACTAAGTTGGTTTTATTGTTTTGTTTTAGTTTTTTACCATGGTATCAAATTGGGCATCGAGAATCATGGAATTTAATAATATTAATTATTTAATATTTAATAATTTAATAATATTTAATAATAATTGGTACTGACAAGTAAATTTCTTGTACATCTAACTCTCCCTTTGGTAAGTATCAATCAATAATAATTGGTTGTCAAAATCACTGTCCTATGAAGCGGTTTTTATGCATGTTTTGTGAAAACAGTCCAAGTCTGTGCATCACTGATACAAGCTGTTGTGATTGAGGTATTGCTGTTTGTATTTTTGCGCATACCCTTTAGGTCGAGGTTCTTGGCGCCCATGGTGGTCTGCGTGGTGACTTTGGTGTCAATCTTGACTGTGTGAAGATTGTTAGTGTCCCTGGATATGTGCACATTGTGCCAGTGGTTGTCGTTCAGTGGACTGTTAGAGTTTCCTTTGATCAGGTGAGCTCCGTTGCCCAGGTCAGAGATGTAGTGTAGGTAGCTAGAAAAGGAACATGGAAAAGAAAGGAGAGGAGCGGTTTAAAACATTAAGGAGAAAAAAGGCAAATTAATCGTATTCATGATGAAGAACAATACAGGGTCATACACTTCAGGGCATTATAATCTGTCTTGTAGAAACGTAATTACAGGAGCAGAAAAAGGACTGCTTGACTTGTGTGCATTTTTCATTTTTGATATTTCAGCCTCAAGAATTTTCTTCTTTTATTCATCAAGGACAATGTTAACTGTAAATCCCTGGAAAAATCTAACATGCACATGCATTTCTGCAAGACAGATATTACCATAAACACATATTTAATCTGCATATTAATTCATTCTTGTTGCAAAAACAACACACTGACTTATGTAATGCAAATAATACACACTGTGCTTTGTCCAGCTCACCCTTTAACCAGCTCTATCACTATGAAGTCATTTCCGTCTCCCCTGTTGAAGAGAATAAGGCCGTCGGGGGACGTCGTCTTGAACTGCATGAAGAGATGCATGGAATAGTAGGCCTGCAGCGTGGGCAGAGTGACAAAGCTGGAGCGCGAGCGGAAGGTGATGGGGTCCGCCACGATGCTCTTATAGCCAATAACAGCGTTGAGCTCGCAGTAGTCGATGTCACCGTTCTTGCACAGGTCAATGTAGGGCATGCCGTTCAGCGTCAGGCCTTGAAGGTGGCCAATGAAATTGGAGGGCACAGCAGGCATGAAGCGCTTCTCCGTCACAATGCCCGTCTCCACATTGTGGAACTCCAACTGGGTGTGGTCGCCCGCCATCTGACCTGGTGGCGGGGGGTAAACTTCAGAGATGAGGGCTACGGAAAGTTGGGTTTCAAGTGGAATTGTTTAAAACTAACACTAATCCTAACGCTTATTTCAACACTTGAACTAACGGTGTCAGACTGCTAGTAGTAGATGTAACAGACACTATACTATAACCAGCCCCTCCAGGATTTTGCACGTTTTTTTTTTGTTGCGACCTAAAATGCCTGATGTCACAGCAGCTTTTCTAAATTGCAATGCATGTTGCAATGTTTTTTTGGCATTTTTTATGCAATACAATTGTGAGAGAAAGCAAAGTTTCAATTCCGTCTGTATTTGCCATTAAAATCGAAGGCAACTTGTTCCATGTGAGAATAAAACCGCAGTGTTCTGAGTTCATGATTTATACTACACCAGTGTTACCACTCACTATGCATATTTAACCTGACTCGCTTTGATTCTTTCAAGCACTTGCAACAGATCTGCGTGCAACAGCCTTTGTCATGGTGATTTGTCTGTTGTTGATGCGTTTCAACCACTCTCTGGATGTGTTTTGCTGTAGAAAATAGTCTGTGTTCCACCATAACACGGCACATGATGCAAAACAGTTTCCAGGTTTTGTGTAGCACGTAGTCTTGCACGGTCTTTAGCAGTAATTTTTGTTCAGTAAGTAACACCTGCGTCATAGATTTAACCATTTATTGCAACAAATGGAAATACAGTTATGCTTGGTGCTGACAGTTCCGCTCCTTGGATTAGAAAGGTGGAAACTGGATTGGCAGCTGCATTGGAGTGTGGCAGCATTGGTGTAGCATGGATCATATTTAAATGGACCACCTTGTCGTGAAAATGGGCTATGATTAGTGAGTGACTGATTATGAACAATAGCCCCCTTTATACTGCCTGTTCAAGGCGGAAATATTGCGACGCTATGCCTTCTTGCCGTTCTGTATATAAGGTGTGATTGCGGCATTGGGGAACAGAGTTGTATTAAGTAATAGCGCTGAAATGTATAAACAGGACAGCTGGCAGGATGGTACCATTGGCAGGATGGGTATGACATTTTGGTGAGGTGTTATGTGTGCGACTCACTGCAGGATATTTAAAAAGCGGCTGGTATCAGTTAGCAGCTAACTCAAAGAAGAACAATGAACATAAATGTCTGCAAGTTCAGAAAACAATGAGATTCAGGAGCTCCTCGCCCTCATAGGAGAGGACGAGATCAGCCGCCTTAAAACAGAGACAGAGGTAAATGATTGTTATTTTCATGTTCTGCCATTGTTATTGTTTACAAAGGAATACCAACGCCTATGTTATATGTCACGCAAGAGGCAGACGCTGTTGTCTTAACTGTCGCTCCTCTTTGGTTCTGCGATGCCTGCATGCTATTCAAAGTGACAAACTGGAGCGGAAAGACATTGTCGTCACTTGGTTCTGTGTAAAAGTGCAAAGAAGGTGTAAAGAAGGGACTTCATAGCGGTCCTTTAGTACGATCTCTGTGTAAAAGGGGCTAATAATTCAGTCAGGGGGCTGTCAGCTGATTACAGCTAACTTCTATATTCTGTATGTGCCAGTGGGATGCTTCATCTAGTAAATGTGAGACGTTTGTATCACACGTGTCTGCATCCTCACAAGCAGAAACAAGGAAGTGAGTTGATAACGTAGTGCAAGGGACTGCTATGAATGTGACAGTCACAGGAAACTATGGTGATTGGACAAAACTGCAAGGTCACGCAGAATTTGTGGATGTTGGTTGAATTTGCATTAATTGTTGCGATTGCAACATCCTGTAGGGGCTGTGTAACTAATACTAGCATAGTGGTGTACAGTTATCATCACAATCATAATTCAGAATGATTCTTTTCACTTACACAGGTACAGATGCTCTCTAAAAAAGAAATAAAACCCTTAATGTTGGTCTTATAGAATTAAATAAAATAAAAAAGACAGAATACAATCAGATGTTTTTACACAAGACCTGGATAGAGATTAGGAAGTAATTTTATAGTAAAAAGTCAAAAAGCGTAAAGGTGCTGTGGTTACCTTCGACAGGTTGCAGGTCGTCCACGGTGAGTTTGAGGCCCTTGCCACGCCGGACTACCCTCACCGTGTGCCACTCATTATCATTGAGGCCCAACCCCGCAAAGATGGTCTCTGGGCCTTTACCTACACATAGCCCAGAGCACCATTAACACAATGCACAGAGAGGTGGAGAGAGACAGATAGAGAGAGACAGAGATCCAGAGACAGAGACAGAAAAAGAGAAGCAGCCAGGCAGGTTGAACTCAAATTTAAGGACAGAAAGTGAGGGAATGGAGGGAAATAGCAGAGGAAAAAGGGGGACCATACAAATCCTGGGGAGACAAACACCTCCGTGTCAACACACTCTCTCCACAGATAGACAGACAGGTCACTTTGCAGATACGCCAGTGCGACGGATGATGTGACACAGACAGAGAGAAAGATTAACATAAATGGATGCCACGGGCGCCTAAGATGGAGACTGTGAGTCACAACAGGCCCGCAGAGAGACAATCCATCTGTGGACGGATCACACTGCCATGATGACCACCTACTACCCACACATGCACAGACAGCACATTCACACCCCCTTGACTCCTAAACCGCCCCCACGCATATAACATATATTAGTTTGTGTGTCCACATGCAGGATTCTTTATCCTCCACAAGAGTGCAATACTGCAACGAGCCTCATGGTGGCACTAGACACACAGCGGAGCAGCAGAGAGCTCTCCAAGGTGCTGATGTGCAGCAGAATGAAAGAAGCTGAGCTGTCCTCTCATGATGTCTCTCTCTCTGCCCATCTACCAGCTCACATCTTCACATAGTTGACTGCACACATTTGACAGACTGACTGTTCCCAAAAACCTCTGTGTCCCCTTGCTCCCGCTCACTACAAGCACCCCACCAACCTTGAACACCATCCCCCTACACACACAAACACACACATACATGCACAAACGCACACAAACACACACATACATGCACAAACACACACTCCCCTTCCTCCTCCAAGCCCTGTTGGTTTGAGTGAGTCTGCTTACGGTGACCTATAGGAGGTAATGATGGGGGAGGTGAGAAGTAAACTGACCCGAACGGATTCTGCTGCAGAAAATGTCAAGCATGCCTACATCACTCATGGAGGCACACAGGCAGCCACACACACACACACACACACACACACACACACACACACAGGTAGAGAGGTAGAGAAAGAGAGGGAGGCAAACATAATACGAGAAGTCAATCAAAATGGATATGGCAGCGTGAAATGTGTGTGTGTGTGTGTGTGTGTGTGTTTGCGGAGCTAAAAGAGTGTAGTTGTGCGTTGCGAGAGGACACAGGGTTCCCCTGAGGAGACTCAGCTGTGCTCTGGGCATGAGCATCTCATCCTGTTACCATGGATCACTGCCTAACGCTGAGTGAAGGAGAGAATATGTGCATGTATGTGTGAGTTTGCGAGTGTGTGTTTTTGCATACCAATATTCAAAGAATGAGCAGTGAGAATGAGGCAGTGATCTGTGTCAACCTGGGAACAGGGAGAGGCACAAACACACGCCAGTAAACACGCACACGAGCACCTATTTTGGGTCAGTGCTAACAGTGTGTTCAGCAGTGTGGTGGTTTAAAGTTGAGCTACTGTGGCGGTCAGCAGACAGTCTCTGTGCGCAGCCAGACAAATCAAACAGAGAGACAAACTGTTTGTTGCAATGGAAATATAATTCAAATCAAACGACACAAGCTACTGGAGATTATAAGAGCAGGATAATGAAAACAAAATGACAAAAAAAAAGTGTTTCATATTTCATTAGCTCCAAATAACAAATGGCTTTTCTGCCGGATAAGCCTCAAATCTCTCCCATGCCGAGGCTTTTATTTGACTGCTGAGTGGACTATTTCAGTGGCGCCTGGCTGTTAAATAAATTTTTTTTCCCTCCCCCCTCGAATATCAGATGTATAATTTATTGTATGCACACGGTGTGCCAGAAAAGTGGCTGCCTACTGAAATGTTCATTGAGACAACCGGTCTAAAATTGGCCGACAGACATGCGGGATAGCAACAGCGCTTGTGTGTGGCTAGTAGCGTTTCTATGGCAACTGCAGTCGTCCATTTCACCACCTCTTTGCCGTCACAGAGCATTCATCTCCCTCTCTCACTCTCGCTTTCCTCTGTGGTCGTGACAGAGAGAAAACTCCACGTGAGGGAATTAAACTTCATCAGGGATTCAGCTCCACTCACGGCAGCATGAAGACACACAGGATAACACACCCAGAAACACACACACACACAGATGAGCAATGAAATGCAAAGGCGCTCACACTAAACATGCTGAATGAAACACTACCCAAAAAATCCCTCATGTACAGTTTAGAGAGAAACAACAAGCAAACAAAGAAAGCAGCCAGACAGACGTTGGGATGAAGGTGCGACGGGGAGAAACAGAGGGATAACACGTCTTTTGTCTCCGGCATGAAGGAGAAGTAATTACCCTGCAGCTCTAAGTTGCATTCATCCACCAGCTACACTTCCCAGCACACCTAATTTTACCTCAACACCTCCTTCTCTTTCCTTTTTTTTCCCTCCTCCCTTCAACCCCCACCGTCCTCTCTTCCGTCTATCCTTCTTTGCTAAAATGGCCGACCTGGAAAACCCTGGCCCTCAGCAAAAAATCGCACCGCTCCTGTGGTGTAGCTGAGCGTGCCGACACAAACACACATATGTGCACCTCGCCTGTCCGACACACATATATGCACACAGACACATGGCACAAAGATAGGTGGAATAAGGGATGAGATAGACTGACAAGACAGAGAGAGTGAAAAATAGTTCTCTCACACACACACACACACACACACACACACACACACACACACACACATTGAGGAGGAAGAGGAAGGGAGGAGGGGTTAGGTGAGATGGAGGATCACTTACTGGCTGTACAGTTTATCCTGATACAGTCTGGAGGGAGAGCAGAGCAGAGGGTTAATGCTGCACACATACACATACTCTCCACGCCCTGGGGACGCACACATCGACACACCCTGCACACTTATATACAAACACGCACACACACACTGCTGAGAAAACACACTCTCCTTTGTCACAGGACTGCAAGCCGGCCCATGTATTGACTTAAATCAGCGTGTAGCAAAATGCAATTTGATTTTTAACCAATTAAGAGTGAAATCTGGATTTTTACATTGAACAATTACATGATAAGGAGAGTGGTGTTTGACAGCATGAGCCATGTGTACTCATCGGCTGCTCTGGCCTGAGCGACAGTTTCAGTCACCAATCAAAAAGCGCCAGGAGACTGAGATGGGTCATGTGTGTCAGTTTGTCTCATGACATCACACACATCCCATAATTCTTGTCGCCCGTCCAGAGCACAAATCTCCGTAAATGATCGGAAGATTTAGCCCCATTTTCATACATTTGATTTTATTTTTTTTAAACCCGTGATGCCTTGGTGTGTCGTGTGGCGTCAACCACAGAAAAGACGCGGCTGCAGACAACCAGAGACCGACACATGCACCCCTCTGTTAGACTATGTGTGTGTTAGCATGTGCATGAACCTCATGTGAAGTGGAAGCGTGTTCGATGTGTTGCAGTTGGTGTACTATCAGTGTGTTTGTACAGTTTGTGAGTCTTGGTGTTGATTGTTGAGGGTGTAGGGATGCACAGGTCCACTGGGAGTGAGCAGAGAATGCAGCTTGAGGCTTGACCCTCTGTTCAACGCAAAAACAATGCCACTAACCTTCATTTGTGTATTTTTTTGGTGTGTAAGGGACTGTTCGTTATTTATGAGGGGGGAAGCGCAAAACGGGGGAGGCAAGTAGAATAATTAGCTGTTTACTTTAGTGATAACTCTCACTCTCTCTGTGCTATTTGTTTGTTGCAATAGCTCCAATACCTCCAATACCAATACATTTGGTGCAGATATTAAAAAAAACGTTTTTTTATGGTGGAGGGAGGGTCATGCATTTGCCCCCAGTCACTCAGGGAAGCTCAATAAAAAATATTTGTAGCTTCTGGAAAATAAGTCACACCCCAGCCACCCCCTTAAACTAAACTACGAACAGTCCCTAATCAAAGACAAGATGTATATGCACCATGAAATCAATCAAAAAGCTAAAAGGTATGAGCCAAAACCTGTGAAACCCTTAAATATACGAGTATAAAAAGTGCAGCAGAATTATCTGGAAGAATTATCAGGACGATCATTACTTTCCAGAGTCAATATATTATTAATCAACATTTAATGACATTCCTATACAAGAAACAGCCAAGAGGCCAGTATCAGCTGCATTCCCCTGGCAGGTAATTAAAACAGCGCTGGAGAATCTATATGTTTGTGTGCATGTGTGTACCTAGGTTGACAGTGAGTCGGACGCGGCCCCCATCCAGCTCCAGACGAAGGGTGTCTGCGGAGTTACGGGATGTGGTTGCCATGAGAACGCCATAGGCCCGCTGGGAGCGAAAGCGCAGCGAGACGTCCTCCGCCTCGGTGTGCATCGCCACAGGCAACTGCACCTTCATAAACTTGCTGCCGTCGTACGACAGGATAGTCGCATCTGTAGAGGACGCACAGAGACAGAGAGAGACAGACAAGGAGGGGATGAGAGAGGAAGACAGGCGGAGGAAGACGGGGATGACGGTGGAGGAGATCGAGGTGGGTGGAAACAAAAAAAAAAAAGAAAGTCAAGAAAAGATTGACAAGAAGAAAAACACACAAGTGGGAAGAGACAAAGGAAATTTGACTTTGAATCAGATTTAAACATGACGGAGTATGTTGCAGCGTGGCTTCACTCCCTCGTCCCCCCGCCACGTCATGGTGAAACTCAAAACCTGCTTCCTACAAAATTACCCCATCACTTTCCACGCTTAATTCATCATCACTCCTTCACAGAAGAGCATGTAAAAATAGCCGCAGCTGGTTGGCTGGCCCTATTATCCGGATAAATCAGAATGCATGGCGGTGAGTGTGTTAGCCACCGTCGCTGACATCCCAGACCCTGGAGTCATAATGTAACAAGCTCAGGTGATCCCGCTTTAATGTCTTTTGCATACTCATTTACATATTCATAATCTTCTCTCGCTGCTACCTGCTGGGGCCAATCCCCAACCGCTAAACTGTTTACCTCCGAGAACCCTGTTTTTTATTGGCCAATTACATACACAGCTAAACACACTCTCCGTGTCTCTGCGTCTTCATCTCTCTTCCTTTCTTCTTCTATCTCTCTATTTCATTCCTCCTTCGCCTTCTCTCCCCTTCTCTCTCCCTGTTTCCGTGGGAGACGGTCGGAGCCAAGGCAAAAACAAGAGAACAGGAAGAGAGGGAGGCCTCATGAATACTGATGAGCTGAGAAGGAGGGAAAGAGAGAGATAGTGTGCGTATGTGTGTGTGTGTGTGTGTGTGTGTGTGTGTGTGTGTGTGTGCGTGCATGTCAGAATAAGTGAGTGAATTTAAGTGTGAACAGAGGAGGGTTTAGTAAAGTGAGAGCAGGGGGAGAGAAAATAGGGACAGAGCAAGACAGAGCAAAAGGAGGGGGGGAAAGGGAGAAAAGCTCTTGGCTAAAATGCAAATGAACCCTCATTAACTTGAGGAAAAAAGGAGGTGGTTGGCCTGTTATATCACAGATAACATAACTAACAGCCACACATACACCCGCCCAAGTGCGCACACACACACACACACACACACACACACGTGCACACATTTCTGATAAGGGAGACAGCTGACTAAATTTTCCTCACCATAGCACCTGACTCACCACCAGGCAAACAGAGCAGGGAGGGTTGGTGAGAAGGAAGTATGGAAGCATATTCATGCCAGAAAAAAGAAATTGACAAAGTGTAATGCACAGAAGCCGCTACATCATTTGACACAATTAGAGCCCGTTGCAGCAACTGGTCTTTACTAAGTCTTTGTCAAAGGGTCCATGTGTAGGATTTTTGGCAGAAATTGAACATAAGTATGTTTTATTTAGTCTATAATCACCTGAAGACAAGAATTGTTTTTGTTTCCACATGACGGACCAATAATGTCTACATGAGCAAGGGGTCCTCGTCACCGCCATGTTTCTACAGTAGCCAAGAACATACAAACCAAACACTGGCTCTAGATAGGGTCATTTGTGTTTTCACATCGAGCCCTATAGCAAACAGCCCCTCTGCAACAAGCAGCGTTGGAGAAATGCTGATTTTTAAACTGAAAAGGCTATTTTTAGTGTTTCTACTAGTTTGGATCACTGGATCCATTTGATTTTCAGAGAAAGTGACCTCTGAGGGAATACGGCTCCTGAAAATCTGGAGCTCGTTGCACCAACTGGTCTTACACAGCCTGGTCCTGACTGCTAAGTCGTCTTCATTAAGACCAGTATTTGGAACAGACTGAAGCCTAGTCTTAACTATGCCTGGTCTTAGCGATGCATGTTCATGTCGGTGCCCAGAGGAGCAGCAACTACATCTGTTGCTGAGCAGCACGTGTTGCTAGGGTATATATTTACATTCTTCCACTGTCTTGCTAATGTAAAGCTTATCATTTATGATTTGCGGTGACTTTATTATGACATAATTCTCTCTGTTATTATGACATTAATGTTATTATATAATTCTATTATTAATTAGATTATTATTATCAGAGAAAAAGAAAAGTTCACAATCAAGACAAGAAGACTAATAGAACTGTAGAGGAGAGACGTGTTTGGGTTTGATTGACAGCAGCCGGCGTGTGGAGCTCCACACCTAATGTGGAAAGATAGAAAAAGTACTTGGCTGTGACTTACAACTCATGGACGGACAGTGTGTTGTTAGCAGGGGTATTAAAGGACCACACCAGTAACTGAACGCACCAAAGTGACATTTGCAGGTATGTTTATACTGCTGTGAAATGTGCTGCAGCTTACCAGCTAATTAGGATTCAAGCTTAATAACTGACATTAGCACACAAGTTTGCAAGTTAGTAAAAAGGAGACTTAAGCAGGAAAACTAATGTTGGTTATTGTTCAAAGTTTGTGGCTCTTGCTTTGTGTATTAGACCTTGATTTTATTTTTCAGGCTTTACACCTGCTCCTAACCTGGCATGAGATTTACACCTCGTCTTAGCGAGAAGAAGGCTGAAGCCTGGATGGTGCAACTGTCATTAGCTATTAGATCAGACTTAGAACGCCAAGTCACAACCGCCACAGCTTAAGATAAGACATTTGAGCCACTTTAATGTTTTTATTGAGCTTCAATTATGAATTGTCTGGTTGAATTAGCTGGCCAGGCTACTCAATAGATGCTCACAGATACTGACACACTATTATAAAGGAGTTAGGCCTTAATGGGAGGATTTAGAATTGGAGGCCAGCAGCAAAGCTGGCAGCAAACACTTTTTTGACCGTCTTTAGTGTTTCTTACAAATATCTTCTACAAACCTTTTAGTGTTTTTTAGTTATCGTTACAGGGGTATTAGTTCCTAGTCTATATCTGTGTAGTTATAAACACTGTATGAGCTAGTTTATTTGTTTTAAAAGAGTTGTGCATTTGGACTCTCCCTCCGTCTCGGCTTTGGTTTGGTGACTTGAGCAAACAAGGAACGATAAGCTGCTGTAATACCAGGCATAAGCCCTGTTGGTGCAACCGGCCCCTGGAGCTCACGCCAGATGTGCCATACAAACAGAGTTAAGTAGCTAAAGGAATTTATCTAGATTTTTGTTGTTTATGATCCCATTAAAAGACTGAAACCAAACACTTTTTACTCTCTAAATCTCCTACCTTGCCTGTTGCACTCAGCGCTGTAATTTTACTTAAAAAAAATAAATTCTGATTTCTTTTTTGATCATTTTCATGGATTAACTCATCATTTTTGACTGACATCCTATGAGTATCTCATATTTTTTACTTTCTCATAATTTTGAACAAACTGATTTGACTTCTTTCAAAAACATGGGGAAAAGGCAGTGAGCCACTTGGCATAAAGGTTCCACAAATTACAATAAATTAGTAGATTTAGAAAATTATTTTAAAGAAGCTAGGAAAAAAAAATATTCAGAATTATCATAAATACATATTTTAATTATGTTGCATAATTATAAAAACATCAAATGCTTTCCCAGGTCATTCACTGGTTGGTGTTTTTTTTTAAACATTATTTAAAGTATTTTTTAAAATTATTTTTTAAATATAATTTTCATGTAATTTGGGTGCATTCTTATATTTTTTACTTATTACTTGCTAATTTTTGGGTCAATTTTTCTTTAATTCTTCATTGCCCTCTTTCCATATTTTTGAAAGAAATCAAGATAATTTGATCAGTTCTCAAAGGCTTAATATAAAATTTAAATTCCTAACATTTCATCTATTGTTTTCCTTTCTTGGCAGGAGTGGGCTTCCGTAGAGAAAGCAGGACAGCAAGAAAGAAAAAAATGTAACCCACCAGTGTGAACAGCAAGTGAGCGGGAGGAAAGAGCCGAAGACGTGTTAGGAGATGTGCAAATGTGTTGCTCCAAATATGTGTGTGTGTGTGTGGCTGCTCTTTACAAAATAAAAATTCATCTTGGAGCCAGAGTGTGGCGACCATCTTTGTTCATTAAAGACGAAGAGAGGGGGAACAAAGGAGAGAGCGAGAGAATGAGGGAGGAAAAAAAAGGGATGGAGAAACCGCAGGTAGAAGGCGTAAACATGGCCAATCACTCTCTCCATCTGCTTCTCCATCTGTGCTTCCTTTAATCCACTGAACCACCAGTTAGTGACCCCTCAATGCACACAGAGAGGGATGAAGGAAGACATAGAGGAAAGGAAGACAGAGCTAAGGGAAGGAGAGAGAGAGGGGGAGGGAGAGGGTGCATTGCTAAGATAAACACACACTGCGGATGTTTGTCCCCCGAAATAAAACATTTTCATATCAACACCTTTCAGAAAGTGTGTGTGTGTACGTGTGCATCTGTATCTCCTGTTAGATGATAGTACAATCATCACTTGAGACGCGTCAGCAGTTGTGGCACAAACAACATTTCTTCTCTTCTCCTTGTCTGACTCCATCTCGCTTCTTTCAACAGGCCTGTATCAGTCCCTCTGCCAATCTCTCCTGCTTTCCATTTCTCTTGCTCGGCCTGAATTCATACCTTTTCTCATAACTCTCTCCCTCTCTCCCTCTCTGTCAGATTTTCGACTCCCATCTCCCATTCCTCCTCATCTCCTCACCTGCTGTCATATGGCGGTTCCGGCCCGGTGGTTCTCCACCCTCCTCTGTCACAGCTCCTGCTCCCTGCTTTCTGCACATTTCCTCTCCCATCGATTCCCAGTCTCCACATCCATAGCAGTCCGATAGTCCTGTCTACAGCTCTGCTTCCTCCCACCTCCTCTCTCTCACCCCTTTTTGATCCTCTCCTTTCTCTTCCTCCATCTTACTATGCTTAGAAAATGTGTTTTTGAATTTAAAAAAAGTGCTCACAATGACAGAAAAGGTGCACTATTATTATTTTTCATTGTTGGGCGAGCTGGCTTATGCTCCCCTTGCCCTTATTTTTGATCTTCACCCACCTCTGCAGTAGAGGAGGGCATAAGTATAACTTTTTAGTATTTCCCAGTTTGCACAGAGAAACCATGTTATACTGTGAACAACATCATCTACCAACACCAAACAGTTTCTAAAATTTGAGATAAATGGGTCACATGCAATCATATCAGGAATTAACATCGCTACTTTTGCCCCGCTCTAAGAGAAAAACAGGTGTAAGAGGAAATTGTTCAACCACAAAACAAGTAAATATTTCCAGCATATAAAACTCATTAATGCTTCAGTTAGTCCTCCGAGTAAATGAGCATGTTACTCTCAAATCAATTTATCATGTTTACAGTCACAATTGTATGAAAGTGATCCCATGCGTCAAACTCATTTTAGTAACACTGGGTTGGAACAAGATGTTACAGCGTCACAAATCCTTACAAATCACGAGCAGTCAATTCTCTTCATCATGCATTTGCCTCTCTTTCTCATTAACAGCAAGTCTAAACAGACAGTCTAAGCAGACCAACCAGCAGCACCATATCGCTCATTTGCATACACTGCGATGACACACAGCTGGTTGAATATCAGCTAAGTTTCCCTCTTTCCCTTCACTAGTTACTGTAAAGCAGAGTAGGTCTTTAGTTACTGTTATATTCCTTAAAAAACAAAACAAGACAAAAAAACAGTTGCATATGAATAAATTCAGTTGTCTATACCTTAAGTAGCTAGCTAGCCAGCTAACCCTTCACTTTTCATGGTTTGATTTTGAAATCAAAGAAAGAAACGTTTCAAAATTTCCAGGCAACAAGCGTCACTTTACACATGCCCCATAGTGCAATGTTTTGCTCGAAATCCACAAAACCAGCCTGAAAATGTGGAAAATCTGAAACGACCGCAAGAATCAATGGAGCACAGCCTCGTAGTTGTCGGACTCTTGTCGGAGCTCGGCGAGGCTACGCTATGATTGTCCAGTCTGTGTTTGAAGGGCGGGACTTAGCAAAGGGTCAATAGTGCCATGTACCTCCTGTTCAAGTTCCTGTTTACAAGAGAAAAGGACTGTGCTGCTTTCATGCTCTGCCCTTTACTTTCTACCTGCCATTCTGTTTTCATTCTCCATCACCACCAGAGGCAAAGTGGGAGGTAAATTTACTGAAACTTAATTTGCAAGCCTTTTTTATTTGAAGAGTTTAGCAACATTTTTATCTGCCATAAATCTTTATGAAGGTGCCTTTTTAGCACACATCAGAGTAAGTACTATGAGGGTGATGTAATCTGTTAGGATGGACTTTTTACAGCAAGAAAGCGGAGAATAACTTAAAGGTATAATGAATAAAAGTTTTATCGCCCAATATAACTGATGAGCATAATATATTTTCAGTGGTTGATTAAGTTATTTCTGACATTAAAACTTTCCACGCCACACCATCTGCCTTCTGTCGCTCATCCTTTTGGCATGACTCAATGTTCTCAAGCCAAAAAGCAAAAGACAAAGCTGTCAGTATGACTGTATTTTGCATCATGACATATTATTAATTTTTCACAAAATGTTGCTGTTTGGTAACTGTAATTAGCCAGCTTACTCATCTCTATTGTGAAGATGACTTTAGCATTTATGCCAAGTTACTATACAGGCTGCCAGAGTGTTATTCTCGTCCTCTTCCTATCCACCCTCCCGCCTCGTCATTCTCACCTCTCTCACAGGAGCGTCCCAGGTATCCTGTTCCCGAGCAGTCGCAGACGTAGCGGTTCCAGCCCTCCCTGCAGATACCGTTGTGCTGGCAGGGGTTGGACAGGCACTGTTTGGGCGGCTCTCTCGAGCAGGAGGGCTTCACCCCCACCGCCCTCTGGGCCTCGGCCAAGCGTCGGATGTCTTTGCTCTGCCCGTCCACAAACAGGTCTCTGATGCAGCCCACATAACCGTAGTTCAACAGAGCTGTCCACACCTGAGGAAGAAGTCATCGATAAAGTAAAAAGAATTTGACCACATTTTGTAGCATTTGGTGATGTTTTTAAGTCAAACTAAATTCTGTTTTAAGTAGCATGCTCAAGGAACAGTTAATAGATATAACAGCTTTTTGGCTATGAAACATTTTAATATTTAAATCCTGATATGTTTTTGTGTATATATTCCTTACACAAATTGCTTAAAGGAGTATTTTACTGCTGGAAAGATGTTTTTTTCATAAAACTTGACTGTCTATGCAGTGGAAAGTGGCAAATACTTTTGACATTGGTGCTCCATGAGCAGGAAAAAATGAGAAAATAGACTATGGCATTTGTTTTTGTTCCAGAGGTAGAAAGCCTACAACTATCAAAATGCACTGTGCCAAAATAGACCAATTACTCCCAATGACTCCTGCTGGTGGTTTACCAGCTTGGCCGTTTTGGCACAGGAAAAACTAGTAACACACAATGTTGTATTACGGTAAAGTAAAATGTTTCTGAAAACATTTTAGGCAAGAAATAGGCAGCATAGTAACAGAATCCTAGTTACCTACTACCAACATTGTTATGATATAAAGCTGGTTAAAAACCTGCAAATATCCCTTTAACTCTGGTTAACGGAATACGATTTCTTACAATTACTTACTATAAAGTTAAAGTAAGTGATTTTTTTTGTTTTTTTTTTGAATTTCTTTACAAACATTAAAAAAGAAGTGCAAACTTTTTTATTAAAAATGACAATCCCAGCATCAAGCATGAAGAAAATCCAAACACTAATTTATTACACTGTAGGACAAGGAAAAGCAGCTAATTCCACAAATCTGGGAAATTGGAACCATCAAATTTTTGGCATTTTCATGGAAAAAGACTTAAATGAATAACTGCTTATCAAAACATCTGACATTTTTATGATTTCAGTTTTCAAAAACCTTAGTGTGTTGTATTGTAGACACGCAACGTCAGCACACACACCTCTGTAGGGAAGATGAGTCCAGCACGGTCCTCAGGCAGTCCTCCAAGGTACAAAGTCTCATCCAGGTCCAGGATCTCACTGTCTCCTGGAGCTGTATACGCTGTTCTCACACTGTTCACCGAGATGGTTCCTGGATTCACCGCGAGACATCAACACAACTTCAGTAATCGTTATGACCTTCAATGTGAACATCCTCATCACAATCACCACCACAACTACTATTATGACTGCCATCATCATCTTTATCATCATGCTTTCCCTCGTCTGTGTATTCCTCCGCCATCATCACCACCTCTCATTACTTCAATAATCAGAAGCAGCAAAAATCCAAAACCACAGAGGCCACAGCCATCTGTTGGCTCCTTAAAGTCCATGCTGGTTTTAAAGTGTCCAACACTCTGTCACCAATAAATCTTTAAAACATGTATTTTTAGACAGTAGTACAGTTACAGCAAAAAATAAAAAAATAAAAAAATCCTATTGAGAAGATTGGCAGCTACTACTGTGGGTTTCTAGACTCTAATTAACACTGGCATGAAAACTGTAATTATATTGGCATTAGACTTAAAAAAAACATTTGAAATCCTGGTACTGTACTATACATATGGTTTCTGTAATTTGGCTCATGTTCGAATGATAAAATACATATTAAAATAAAGATAACAAAGCATCACATTGTAGTGTAACCAGTTGCCAACCATTGTCTCTGTGTGTCTTTGACCCAGTATCCTTGTCGACAGATCTTGTATCTTTTTGTTTGCATTTCTATTTATTTTCCACTCTTATTTTCATTTTAATGTTTTTATTTATTTTATTATCCCCTCCATTTCCCACTTATTCATTTGTTCATTTTTTTCATTTTTAAAAATCTATGTCCTTATTTTCCATGATTGAAAGGTCTCCATGTTCATTTGGTTGTGTATTTTGTTTGTGTACATTCACATAAACCAATAAAAACAGAATTACAAAAAAAACAGGACAACAAAAGGAACCCATGAATGTGGCCATAACTTTAAAAAACCTGCACTTGCACAAAGAGGCTTCCAATTGCTTTAATTATAGTCTCAGTATTATGGTAATTATTACACATTACAATAAATTTGACAGAGCTACTGTATATTGATTGTGTTCAAACTGGTCTACGCAGCACCTTTGCAACCCAGTATGAATTAAACACAAACAGCAGATGGATGGCAGCAGCCAAATGGCCTTGCTAGGCTGGTGCTTACTATAAAATGTCGAAGTGCGGTCTACTCATTATCCTCCACCTCCTCCTCATCACCCTCTGTGGTCAGGGTTAGCATCAAAGTTAAGAGAGTATACTGCGAGTGTACCTGAGCGCCCGTCCCTCTGGAAGTCCACATGATACCATTCTCCATCATTGACCTTTCTGTCGATAGCCTTGGTCTTGGTGGTTCCCGAGCCCATGTCCAGCAGCAAGTACAGGTGTCCATCCAGCATCTCAATGGCAAAAAAGTCCACCTGGAAGTCAAATAAAGACACGGTGTTAGTATTCTGTAAAAGGCAGGGACGTTGATGGTGAGCAATAAAAATGCAAATTATAGCTGCAAGTTACAATAAGGTGATTGGGCTCCTGTCTATAATCAGGTACGTTGTGCAATTTCATTCAGTTTTAGTAGAGACTAGTAAACCTTTGAGGGCTGCTCACTAATGGCAAAAATCTTAATCATGATTACTTTGGTCAAAATTGAGATTTCAATTATTTAACATGATTTTTTTGTCATCTGGGCTCCAGGTAAACTAAACATGCCACAGCCTGACTGACAGTGAGTTGGGGCTTTAAAAGATGGGACAAAGTGGACCGCTGTAAAGGAAAGGGGTGCGCTGAATTTATAACACAAGACAAATCAAGAGCATCTTTGTGAAATGGAATGTGGCACAGTATTTATTTTATCTTTATTATTTCATATTTGTTGGAAGCTAAATTTGATACAGATTGGCCGGCCTTAAAACCTATACATTTTTGAAAACTACATTGCGGATTGCTACATGGAGATGTAAAGGTTGTTAAGAGTCATGAAACCTCTTCCTAACACACAGTGAGCAAGCAAATTTTGTGGATGGGGTGCAAAAAAGTGTTCAGATATACTTCAAGCAACAACAACACTAAAGGAGCCTATTAAGCCATGACTTAGCCAAAGCAACGGCTTGTTGTTGCTCTTAAATCAGGTTGTGTTGCAGTTTGTTCCCTGTTGATCTGTGTTTTCTTTATTAAACAGCAATTGGCTTCTGCACAAGTGACCAAACTAATCTGTGTATGTTTAATCCTCAGATTTTAGGTGATTTTAGGTTTAGATTTTAAGTGCACAGCCCCTTCAGTAGAGAAATGTGAAAACACCTCTGAAGTGACAAACTCTGCACGGATACAACTCAGTAAAGCCAAGTTCAGACATTTTTTAGAGGACATAAACAGAAAAAATCCGGAGTCATAAAATGATCAAAGTTTGAATTTAATCCAGTGTTAATGATCAAAAACCTGCAAAACTAATGGCATCCCCATCAGCCTCATCTGTACTTTGTGTTTAGTGCTAATTAGCAAGATAGTGAAAAAAATAGTGGAAAACGCTGTTAGCATTTTGCACAAAGCACCTGTTTTCAGGCTGTAGGCTGTACGTCTTGTTTCTTTTTGTTTAAAGTGTCCTTTTGTGTTTTTAAAAATATACATAATATGTTCACCTTGACTGTAGGAGGCGTGCGCGGGTCCTTGCGTTGCTGCTGTCGAGGTTTGCCATGACTGAAAAGCATCAACCCGTTTGGCTCTGTGGTCCTGAAGTCGAACGAAATCGATCCCGCCTTCTTCGCTGACCACTTGCTCAGCGCCACGAAAGACTCTGGGGTGTCAAAGGTCACGGGGTCCAGCGTGGCCACACTCTCACACTTAAAGGACACCACCCCACTTACCTGGGGTGCAGAGAGGAAAAAAATAAATGCTTTGGGGGTTCAAGCAATTTAAAAAATGGCTCGTTAAATTGATGTCCAGTGGACATCAAGACCAAAATGGTTCCTTTGTAGTGGGATTGAAATGAAGCCAGCTGCTTCCAGCTGTGAGCTGACTAGCAGACAAAAGCTTGTGGCTACCTCTCAAAAATATAATCCCATTTACTTAAAATTCCTACGGTATAAATCTCACAAGGCCTGACAGAGGTTGCGATACAAAATGATGTCTTTGTTCTGTGTAAAAGAGGATAATGTGTCCGGTTCAAGCTGAACATGTTGAAAGTGCGTACCTTCATTTTGGGGTCTCCCTGTTTAGCCAGTCTAGACAGCTCCAACCGTACATCATTGTTCTTGTACACCACCTTGAGAGTACGGGATGAAGGGAAAAAGATTTTTTAAAAATTCCAAAAAGCTGTTTTCTCCACTTTTGATCAGTAGACGTACCATAAATATTGTGACACAGAATTGCAGAATTTGACATTTTTATTTAACCTTTGTGTCAAAAAGAATACAACACACTTTGATTAACCTTTTCAGAGGACACAAAAAGCAGTGAAAGATAACAAGGGAACAAGACGCTTTACATATGACCAAACATCCATTAATCTTTCAACTCAGGAAACATATTTTTTTAATTCAAGTGTTCTGGTATTTTTATACAAAAGTGACAACCTTAAGAGCAGCGAGCCACTCCAGCCTCATCTTTTGATAACTCCTATTTGTCCCTGCCACTTGCATGATCGCTTTTACTCTCTCTCTTCTTCCCTTTTCTGTTTCCCTGACACAGTACGCTCTCTGACTAAGCCGCATGAGTGTAAAGAGTGTGCTTGTGCTGAGCATTTTGATG
Organism: Plectropomus leopardus; assembly: GCF_008729295.1. Classification (NCBI taxonomy): domain Eukaryota; kingdom Metazoa; phylum Chordata; class Actinopteri; order Perciformes; family Serranidae; genus Plectropomus; species Plectropomus leopardus. The sequence goes on from NC_056481.1 coordinate 8,800,998, forward strand.
TCGAGAGACACACAGGCTCTGCTTTATTAATCCAGACCTCTCTTTATGACCTGTGAGCAACTTGGCAACATCACAAAATTTCTTCTCTGTAACGGCTTCTCACCTCTGTTTTGAAATTCGTGTATGTGTGTTTGTGTTTGCGGGTAGGGCAATGAGGTCGATTCTCGAATTGAAGTGCTGCAAGTGTGCAAAATGGTGTTAGCGTGTGGGTGTGTGTGTGTGCCTGCGCCGCATCCAATGCAGAAATTGTGATCGCTCATGCGCATGATTCACTGCATACATCTTAATTTGCTCACGCGGATTATCATATCATCGTATTAAATATGTAAATGTGCCAGTGGAGGGTTCACTTTGACAGCGGCAGCCTCGTTTAAACGCCATCAGTCTTAATGAAGCAACACAGAGCGCATTCACCACTGATACAGATAGCTCTCTGTTTGGCACATCATCTGTCGGCTTGTTTGGTTGTTTGTTTATGCCTCTATGTGAGTCTGTGTGAATGAAAGGACTCAGACAGGGTGTGTATATAATGGGTGTGTGGATGTATTTGGGAGTTTTGTTGTGTCAGGTGCTGCAAGTGCATATGTATGTTTGTTTGTGCTTGACTATTTTTGTCTGTGTGTGTGTTTCAGCGGGTAAAATTTGTGCATTCTCATGTATGCACACATCTATGTACGCATGCTAAGATTGCGTTTTGTGTGCACGTGCATTAGTGTGTTTTCATCAGGGTGTCATGTGAGTTTCTGTTGTTGCAGTGTTGTGGCCCATTTCGAGCACAGCGGATGGATGGAGCGTCTCTGTGGCGTAGCTAATTAGCATGTTAGTGCTTAGTGCTGTATCTACTCCCTCAACGACACTCATCACTGATTCTCTCTGATGCTGGGGAGGGTGTGTATGTGTGTGTGTGTCTGGGACTATTTGTGTGAGTCTGCCAAATGGAAGCATTTCTCTCTGTGTGTGTGTGTGTGTGTGTGTGTGTGTGTGTGTGTGCGCGCACTTTTATAAGATAATGTGTGTAAAATGTTTGCATGATGCGTGACAGAAAGCGAAAGGAGGAAGAAGGAAAGTAAGAGAAAAAGAAGAAGACTGGTGTTTCTTAAAATGTGAGAGTGTAGAGAAATCTGCGCAGTGTAAGTGGATGAACTTGACAATAATTTAAATATTTTTCATTTATTGTCAGTGGAATCATATTGTGCAGAAATGATCATGACGATATTAAATCAGTAGCTCATTCAACCTAAATTAACAATTCTGAGCTACTTATCGTGACTAACTAACAAAACTGGTTATTTAAAATGTTATTTTACATGTTTTGTCTGATTAGGTTCAAGTTTCTTTATTGTCATTTTATAAAACAATGAAGCAGTAAAGCATCTCTGTAAGTCACAGAGTGCAAAGTATAGGATAAAAGTGGTAATTTAATAACATTTTGAGAATCACAGGTCTTCTGATTTAAAGGAACTGCGTGAAAGATTTAGGGAGATTTAAAGACGGTGAGGATTACAGATTGCAACCAGCTGAGACTTCTCCTGGTTAGAATATCTTCAGTACTTTATTCAGGAGGTTGTTTTTTTTGTTCAGGAGGTTTTTACCGGTACCTGATTTATCCATAGAGATTTCCTCCTCTCTAAAACAAACAGACCCTAAGATTTAAAACTGAATGAAGCAATTTCATGTTCAAAAACAATGTTTCCCTGATGTTCAGGAGGTTTTTACCAGGAGCCAAATTTTCTATACAGAGGTCTCTTCCTCTCTAAAACAAACAGACCTAGTGATTTAAACTGATTAAAACACCAAATAGAGCAGTTTCACTTTAAAGAAATTGTGTTTTTACAATGCAATCATTGTGGAGGGGCTGCTAACTACAGTGGCTGACATGAAAAACGCAAATGGCACTATCTGAATCTTTTATTTGGTTTGTCTGTTCTGGACTACTGTAGAAACATGGTGGTTTAACATGGTGATCTCCATAGATGAGGACCCGCTCCCTATGTAGACATAAACGAAAACACAATTCTTATTTTCAGATGATTTTACACCAAAGAAAACATACTTACCACTTCTACCAATATATCCCCCTAAATCCTACACACTGAACCTTTAAAGCAGTTTGACTATTTTATATGTGATTTTGCATGATGATGGAAAAATAATCATATTAATATCATGATATATTTTTAACCCACACACATATCATGCACACATCCCACCTCTTTGAGACAGCCCATGAAGTTATTGCTGACGGGAGAACCGGGCAGGTCAGCAGTGCTGGGGCTCCCTCCCACGTAGAAGAAGTCGTCCGAGCCCAGCATGGTGTAGTCCTCCTGGGTGTAGCCCGTGGTGGTCAGGATGCCGTCCACAGAGATGGTCACCTACACAACAAAGCACAGGGAAAGGACACGCTATATACTCACACCAAAGGCAGCGCTTAGCGCTAGCTAGGCGCTGACCAGCCAAATTAGCCCCCGTTACTCTGGTAACCAATGTGTATGCATTGTGGTGGGGAGAAGGCCTGATTGGACTGGGCAGTTGGCTAGTTGTGCTGCTGGGACTTGGTTTTGGGGTATCTGTGCTAACTGTGAGGTGTAACTGAGGAGTGCTGCCTCTTGCCTTTTGCTGGTATTACTGACGTTATAAAGATGTTGCTATACACTGATGAATGTCACGCACTCACTCTGTCTACAGTTAGTGATATACTCTGCAGCCCTATCTACCACTTGTACCCTCTAACTGGATTCAAACTATGTGGTCTGCCTGCTCCTCCCTGTCAACAGCAGTAAGTCTATTTGACAACTAGATCCTGAATGTTTCTTGAAGACTTTTCTTGAAGAGGTTTCACCTCTCATGCGTGAAAGGCTTCTTCAGTTCTGGACTAAAGGAGAGGTCAAACGTCTTCAAGAAAATCAAGCCAGATGCCTACGATACAGCACTTAGAAATCCACTGATACCAAGAACTTCAGGGCCACCATTGGCCGATTAAGGGTGCAAAATTCACTGTTTGTCCACCTGCCAAATGGCTAGTGAATGCTCAACTTTTACGAGCCACTTAATAAATTACCATTTTTTTGGCTGGTGAGCAGGGGTGTGCCATATCATATCGTTCATGATAATATCGGTATTTTTTAAAATATTATAAGAAAATTTCACATCATGATATTATCAATATTCGGACTTGTTGACATCATGACGTTTTACGCACGGCAACAACAAGCATGGCTGAAAGCGAAATTACTGCTGGCTCTGCACTGAAAATTTGAATGCAATCTTTATCCTGACACTCAAATTATAACACTTATTTTGTTGCAATTTTATGTTCTTGAAATTAATAATAACTTCATTTATATCAATTAATATATGATGCATTTTTCAGTGTTTTGTCATATAAAGATATTACTGCAAAAATACCGTGAAATATTGTAATAGTATTTTAGAGCCATATTACCCACCCCTACTGGTGAGCTGAAAAAAATCTACCAGCCACAAGCAGATTTTATTAGTATTTGGGTAGTGGATGGTGCTAATTTTGTACCTTGGGTGTATTATGACTCTCTACACCTAGACTTTAAAAAACTGTTATTCTGTCCCTGCATTTTACTGACTGTACCGAGCAGACAAAACCAACACGACTAGCCTAGTTTTCTATCTTCCCAAGTTCAACCTTTCCTTCTTACATCTCTGCCACAGCTGCTTTAGAAGAAGTAGAAATGCAGAATTACCTCCAAATATACCAACAACAACTTCCCTTAATGCTCCACCTACAGTGACCCTGACGCTGGTGTCCTTATAATTCACCCGGCCTGTTCTGCTATATAATGGCCTGTATGGGGCTTTTAGCTTGCACTGGTTCCCAACCCTGTCACACGTAAGTCACACTTAGCTGTATTTTAATCCCCCAGATATTCTACGATAAATAACTGACCATGTTGGACTGCCCATAAAGGTCATGAGCTCTACAGTAAGTTCCCTCTCACTGATGGTGCTTATCATTGCCGGGCGAACTCGCCCAGCCAGGCAGGTGTTAGTAAAGTTTCCACAGGCTTCTTCGTGCTTTTCAGTAGGTGTTAGTACTATTTACTTGTTAGTAGTTGTTAGTTGTTGCACTGCTGGCAGCCACAGTAGTGCTACTTGTGTCAGGCCAAGCTGTGTTGGGTGACTGAGGTTAGGGTTAATGATTTAAATGCTGTTAGTAGTTGTGATGATGTTATGTTGTTGTGCTGTTAGGGTGATGATGGTGTTAGTTAGTTAGTTTGTGGTGTCGGGGGGGGTTTGTTAGATCAGCGAGTCTGAATGATATGACACATGGACGAACACACACTTATTGATGTACACACACGCACAGGTGTTAGATGGGTTACGGCTCATTCCACACGTACACACACACATAAATATATAAACATGCAGCCTGCTCCTCTCTCGGCATGCAACCACTGGCAAAGAGGACACAGCAGATATAAAAAAAATAATTGTGATGAATCAGGGGCACCATGGAGGACATGCAGTGGCAGAGTGGAGGACGAAAAATCCAAAGAAGAAAGAAAAAGAGGGGGAAGGAGGGACCTCTCTATCCATTTTACGGACCAGTCAGAGAGGGGAAGGGTTTCTGAGTCACGCCATGCAGGAAGGGGGGGGCTCGCCATTTGCGTGCAGGTGAGGGATGAGCCAATCAGTACACGCCTACATGTCAGTCACAGAGTGATGGGGTGAAAAAAACTGTAGAGAAAGGGAGGAGGGGAAATTTTAAAGAAAAAAAAGTGGTTGGCAAGGAGGGGGGCGGGGGCTTTTTAAGCGTAAAAGATTACCAACCGCATTTATCCTTTTATTGGTTTAGTTTTGTCTATGGTTCAAAAGGAAATAGACACGGGGCAAACCCAAACTAAGAAACAATTAGAATGATATCTACCGAACAATGGAGTTTGTTTACCATAGCGTGTCCAATGCCTGAGTGCTTTGTAGGAGAGGGGGAGAAAGGAAAGCAAAAAACTGTGAACAGAACAACTTCGGGAACAAAAAAAGGAAAGCTAGAAGGCCTCTGGTGAGGTTAGTAGGTTGGTTGGAGTGGTTTCGCTAGGAGAAGGGCACAGGTTAGGTTAGTAGAATGAATCATTCCATGGATGGTGGTTAGTTTCACTAGCAGGTTAGTAAAGTTAGTAGTCAAGTTAGTAGTACAAACAGGCAAACGGTAGAGGCAGGGCACAGGTGGGTTACGAGCACCTAAGTGCTAGTGACCCTCAGTGTTCTCTAGTCCACTTTCTCTCTCTCTCGCTGTCTTTCAATCACTCACTCACACATACATACACACAATTGAAAAAGCACTCACCTAGAGCTGAAAGCAGTGCTGGTCTGGTGGTTAACCCACTGTAAACTAAGACCAAAACCTCAGGTATTTTCTTCCTACCACAGCATCACTGCAGACGGACAACAGACCACTGACCATAGCGTCTACATTGATTAGCTTCTTGCTGCGGACTATTTTCTGCTGCCCGCTGCCCCTGAAAACATCTGCATGTGCTCTGGGCTCTAACCGCTCAGCCACCGTGCAGCACAGCAGGATAGAAATCAAATTGGAAATGATAGAGGTCCTAAGACATTGGATTGGTGATACACCAATTAGATTTTGCAGCAGATGCAATCAATCATCCAATTAAAGTTAGCTGAGTTTTTTTTTTTTTTTCCAGTATTTGAGTCTGTATTTGAACCGCCTACCCTGTGGTCATATGCTGCAGTCACTGCACACTCTGGTGACAAGTAGTGTTAAAGACTGTATTAATAGTTATGGTGGTGAAGGCTGTAGTAGCAGTGGTAGAATACTAGTAGCAACAGTAGTAGTATTTGCAGCAGAAGTAGTAGTAGTAATTCTAGAAGCAACAGTAGTAGTAGTAGTTGTAGTAGCAGTAGTTCTAGTACTAGTAGCAGCTGTAGTAGTATAGCAGTATCAGTAGAAGATGTGGCAGAAGTAGTGGCAGCAGTAGTAGTAGTAGTAGTTGACAGGATTCGAACCAGTGACCATCGGTTCCACAAGGTAGTCACTGATTAACATTGTAAAAATCTGTAGAAAAAAGCTACATATTTTACATTTGAATGCTTTCTATGGCTCAAAGCATGCAGGAGGAGTAGTCGGCCTTTCAGCAATCATACTAATTAAATAAATCAAGGAAAACGTGAATTCCTCACATATGACAAGCTGAAACAAGTTTGGTAAATTTGCTTGATAAATGACTTAAAGGGAGAGTTTACACCAGGTATCAAAAATACATATTTTTCTTCTTACCTGAGAGTTATTTATCAAACTAAATTGTTTTGTTGCGAGTTGCTGAGTGTCCATAAAGCCATAAAGACGACTACCTTCTTTCTGATATAATGGAACCAGATGGCACTCGGCTTGTATTGCTCAAAGCACCAAAAAACAAACAAACAAACAAACAAACGAAAACTCAACAGCAATGTCTCTTTCCAGAAATCATGACTAAAGATACTTTAAGATAATCCACAGCTCTTGTTGTGAGCAGTTTCATGTAGGAACTATTTCCTTTTTACCAAACTACACCCGTTAACTGCACTGCTTAAATAGCACCACTAAGCTACCTAATGTTAAAGCTCAGTTAATTATTACATCTCGTGCTGTCACAACCCTCTCGTCCAATTATAGGTACAAACTTCTGTCTGCGTACTAATGTTTGGCAAGTGTGGTTTCGCTGGATACAAAATACTACATGAAACTACTCAAAACGAGGTCTGTGGATTTTCTTGAGTAACCTGGTCATGATTTCTGGCAAGAAACATGGCTGCTGTGTGTTAAATGTGTTATTTGGCTCTTTGATCACCACAAGCCGAGTGCCATCTAGTATTGTCATCATATTGCAGAGAAGGCAGACATCTCTTAACCCGATATCTCCAACACTCTAACTCACATCAAAATAATCTAGATTGAAAAAAAGCACTACAGGTAAGAGAAAAAAATATCTATTTTTTAATTTTGGGGTGAACTGTCCCTTTGAAGGATTAATCAAATTGATCAAAATTAAATTTCTGTTGATAGCTTAACATTTAATCACTAACTGAAATCCAACATGTTTGCATCCATTAGTTGATCTAACACTCTCCATCTTTTGTCCCTTGCTATGACCCTTCAAATCTTCCTTCTTCAAGACTCAACTAATTTTTTTATCTCCTGTCCAGTTTGCTCGGTCGCTCACTCCTCCACCTCCTGTTGTCTGGTTACCTGTCTCAGGTTGCGGGTGACCTTGACGTCGTGCCAGGCGTTGTCGTTGAACTTGCCGTTGACGGGCTCCACCAAGGCCTCGAAGGCCCCGGAGCCGAGGTTGATGACAAGCGACACGGCTCCGTTCTTCAGTGCCAGGTTGACGTAGTCTGCGGACTTGCCGGTGTGCAGCATTAGGCCGTTACGCTGCAGCGTCTTGAAGGAGAGCGTGATTTCATCACTGCTAGACTGGATGGGGTTGGGTGACAAGTCGTAGCAGAAGAACTCTGAGCCCTTGAAGGTGGCGACATACTCCTCACGAGCTGAGACAGAAAGAAAGAGGTGGAAGAACAAAGAAGTGCGGCGCCATTACAGTCTTGTTGAACATTATCATAATGATTACTACAATATCCAAGCTACATTGCTTCTTCCCACACTGCTCTTCACAATATGCTCAAAGATGATAAAATGGTGGGTGTTCATCAGAGCCAGCCGAGGAAAAACAAAGCTCTGCTGGGCCTGGTTAAATTTGATTCGGATGTGCAGTACAAAACATATTGTTCAAGATGCTGAAAATGTTGTTATTGTCAAGCAAAGCCTCACTGATGCCAGCACTTGGAAGAAACACTTCCTTCCATACCTCTAATCGTACATGGAGTGGTGGGTAAACAAGCTTTGATCACTCATGTGGGTTGGAGATTAAACAGTGTGGATGCGAGAGAGACAGTCGTGAGTCTGTAGCATTCCAAACTCGTTATGAAACCTGCCATCCTCTCTTTTGAGAGAACAGCTGTGCTGGCAGTCTGAAGCGATGTGGTCTTGTTTGACAACATGGCTCATTTCGTGATGTTCGTCAAAAGCCTGAATGTATGTGTCTGTATGTGCAAAAGGTTTTAAAAAGGGATGGAGATGGAGATCAGCAGCCTGTAAGCACCAAAGGCAGCCAAAGCAGGCAGGATTGGCCAATTAGAATTCAGAATAACAAGCAGACAGCCAATGGCAACTTACCTTGCACACCCTCAGTGACCCCCAAGGACACGAGACCAAGGTTTTGCAATCCATCATCCTTAAGCTCACACTCTCTTATCTACTCTCTCACGCCTACTCGCGCAGAAGTGCACAGCCATATACCCGAGCGAGCAGAGGAACAAATATGCACACCTACACACACATCTGCGAGAAAATGATCATACTATTGTGCTGGCATACACAAGCAGGGGCGACATTATCTGTCTCCTTCACACCCATCCCCCCCCTCCATCCCCCCCAAAGCATCACTCTTCCTCCGCATCCGCTCTCCTCATCACCGTCCCTATATCTCTCACACCTCCCTTTAAGCTTCATGCCACCATTCCTCACCGAGCATCTTCGCTGGCCTCTTTTTCTCTGCTCTGTGGAGCCTCTGGCATAACCACCAACTTGTAGTTCACGATAATGAGGAGAACAGAGGGGAATTTAGCACACACACTAGGTCAGGCTGGAGCAAGACAGACACTTGGTGAGGAACCGCTGGAGAGGAGAGACAGGGGAGGACGGGAGGGGGGGCTGCCACGTAATGAATAGACTGAAGTGTAATAGGTTATTAAGGTAGTGAGAGGCAGAGAGAAGAGTGTTGAAATGGAATCGGCCGCACTTGAGTGAATATAACACGGGGAGAATAATGAGAAGGAAAAAGTGAGAATATATCACAATTCACAGAGCAATTCTGGCAAATTGTCTTTCTTTGCTTCTGTTGCATGAAAAAAAAACCAAAGTGTGAATGCCAATATATGAGTGAGAAACAACAAGTTGTATGCCAGCATGTGTGTGAGTTCCCCCTAGTGTGTGATTCCTTCCCTCCCAGCATGTTAATTAAGAGTGTGTGTGTGCATGCCTCGAAAAGGAAAAAAAAAAGTGTGCGCGACTTTGTGAATGTGTGCAGACAAGTATAGGCTTTTTATGTGTGCATGAAATGTGCGGGGGTGTGGGTGGGTGCTGGTCTCTGTAAATATTGGTGTATTGCTGTCAGAAAAGCTATTACCAACTCAGGGCCTCGGGCTAGTCTTTACTGAGAGGAGCGAGAGCGAGGGGGAGGAGGGAGACACACACAAAAACACACACACACACACACACAGAAAGAACAGCCACAATCACACACACAAGCAGACACGTAGACAAATGTAGATGAGGCGGCGGAGTGAGGTAGGGGGGGCCAAGTTGTTCACAATGAGAACACACGCAGCCGTCCAGCAGCATACTAGCGGTAATTTACAGAGGTGCCATTAGGTTTCAGTGTGGTGCTCCACCATTCTGTTGCTAATTTACAGACATGTCATTAGACCAGACAGGAGCACATAAAGCATCTCTGCATCGATCTGCGAGCTCCGACCACGCAACAACAACATGCGCACACACACAAAACAGACGGAAAAATGCATATTGGGTGACACAAACACAAAGAACATGTGTCGTGCACGCATGTGTTCAGTGCACGGACACACCTAGAACAGACTCCGCGGCGTGCACGCTCTCAAACGGGCAGGTTGGAGTGGATCTGTTGTAGCTCAGATTAATGGAGTGAGTCAGTATTAGCTCAGAGTAAACAGTGAGACAGACACTGACATACACACCACATGTCACACTTCATCCTGTGGAGAGCACTGTCGATCAGAGCAAGCAAGCGGGAGGATGAAGAAATACAGGGAAGCAGAAGAGCTCAAATTTAATTTCCATTGGAGATTTTCAAGCATCATTTAATCATATCATTTAATTTATATGTGTTTCTTGTCATTTTGTTTTTTTTTTCAATTAGTTGTTTAACTTGTGTTTTTTTTGTGCCGTGTGGTTGGATGTAAGTTAGAGTAAATGACTGCGATTACTCTCGAGACTCAGTTGCTAAAGAGACCTTGATCTTAATGATACTATATGATTAAGTTAGTAAGCAAAGGAAAGGAAAAATAAATCTCTCGAGCTATTTATTATCTGATGTTTTTTATGAGTCTTGTGGTTGTTTCTTGATTATTTCTTGTTGTCACTCGATGCTTTTTTTGTCTGACTTTATATCTTTAACTGTGATCATTATTTTTATGTGCTGGATTTTTGTAAGGTATTACTTTAAATGTTTTTCTTGCGCTCAGGTCTCTTCTTTGAAAAATATTCTTACTCACTTTCTGTTAGTAAAGGAAAGGGAAATCTAAAACAACCTATACAAGCTCAGTTTTGTAGATATTTCTACTATTTCTTGTTTTCGTTTTTTTGTTGGTTGTTTGATTTCATATTTCTCTAGCAGTGACCTTTTCTGTATGCTGGTCATGTCATTGTACATAAGGTCTGACTGTGAATGACTTGTCGATTCATTGATTGGTAATTTGACAGAAGATGAACTGACAACAACCTTGAGAATCAATTGACTGTTTCGAGTCATTTCTCAAACAAATATGTCAAACACTTGCTGCCATCATTATAAACTGAATATTGTAGGATTTTGGATCATTAGCTAGACGAAACAAACACTCTGAAGATCATTTGGGGTTTTGGAAAATTCTGAGATGCATTTTTTCTCTTAAGGCTCACTGAAAAGAAATTAGGAAAAAAAATTAGAACAATGCTACCTCAGTTAAAGGGTACATGTCCTGCCCTATCGTCATGTGTTTTGTTGTCATAAACTTTTAAATCCTTCCCCAAGTGCCATGTGGAGAAATCTATTTTTTTAATGGTCATATGTATAAAGAGTATTATATGCATGTAGAAAACTCAGTATGTCATTTAAAACACTGTACTTATACAGTGGTGTGGGCATATGATTATCAGAGTATAATTTTATGAGTCAGACTGATATTATTCATAGACATTTGAAATGTATCTATTTTTGTACATAAACTGAGTTTAAATGAGCTTTTATTTATAATCACGTTTGTCCGGGTCAAATTGTTTACGATAGTGGATGATTATAATAACCTTTCTTTTTCTTCTTTTCTCATGTAGATTACCATCTAATTGACATTTGTGTTTTTCTCAAATGAATATAAAATATTGAAACAGAGAGCTTCACTACAGAGAGACGCTCATGGGAGCATCACTTGACTGGACATTATCAATCCACTTGACAAAGGCAGCTTCAGCCACAGGTGCCTTTCCCATGTGCATTAGCTTTCAGTCTCCATCACCAGCAGCCATGATTGTTTCTTATTGTTTGGGTAGACTATCAGCCCATTCTCATTCCCATGTCGTCTAACACCACCACTCTATCATGCCACTTGACGTGATATTGACGCCATCGGTACTCTTCAGCATGTTTACGAGACGTGCCAAGCTTTCAACTAACTTCAATTTAAACCCAATCTGCAGCAATACTTGACATCAAGAGCAACTGACATAGTATAAAGAGCAAGAAAACTGGCATAGGGCGGGAGGGAGGGGAGGTGGATGAGGCAAACAAAACCGGACTTTCCGCAGTTCATGTCCTGTGTGAAACTAACAGTTAAGGTTGTTTTGATATGACATGCTGTCGCCACACTGACATCACTGATGTGACATATTACTCAAAGTTCCGTGATTTTTACACAAGCAAAGTACTTATTTTAACCCAAAACGGGATGTTTTTTCTGTAATGATTTTGCAATGATTTCAAAACATTAACTACGTGTTGCAATGTATTTCAGCTGTGAGTAACACACATATGCTAAAGGATGGCCTGTGTGTTGCTATGAGACTCTGAGAGTCATGACAAAGCATCAGTATTTGACGACCCGGAAATGAGAACAATCAGAGCCTACACAACGTAGCCCGAAGGACAGTTTTTGGCAGTTTTTCATACAGTTTTGTTTTTTGCAAGAAGTTTCTTTTTCGGTCATGATTTAAGTGAAGACACAGCACCAGCCTCAAGTAGCCAGTCAGAAGCAGACAGATTACCGCTTTAAAAAAAATTAACATGGAGTTAATTAACAGAACAGAATTAACAAAGATTATTTTTTTGCCCATATGTTGTCATGTATAAAAAGCCCGCAGTTTAACAAAAGCCCCAACAGCAAGCGAACAATCCGCCAAATGACATAAATTACACTATTTGGAGCCATTTCGCCATGTGGGTAAGGAGGAATATCTAAGCAGTGGTTAGATGGAGGAAAGTTTACCACACTTTATCTACACATGCTCCCCACACTGTTTTGATATAAAGTCGGTTGAAAATCGGGAAAGAAGCAGAGGCGAGCAGAAAGGAAAGAGAGGGGGGATTTAGGAACTTGTGTAAGAAGTAATCATGTGCAAGGAACTCTGGGAAAACAGAAATTAATAACCATATGGAGTGTGACCAGACAAGAATGTAAAGATGGAGGATGATTGGCACTGGATTTTGAAGGCCATCATTAAACTAGTACTCTAATGAATAAAGCAGCCTGTGGGGAGGCAGGAGGGAGAGAGAGAGAGAGTGAATAACTGATCTGATGGTTGCTGCTACTGGGACCAGCTGCAACTGCACCGCCCCTCGGACGATCAAACACACATCTCATAGATTTCACTGAGTGTGTGTTAGTGTGTTTGTGTGCATATGGCAAGTGTGAATGCGTCTCATATGGCTTTGTCTCTCCTCATGGGTTTCCTCCTCAACATTTCACACACTAATTTGTCATTTCCATGGCAACCCACTGTTACAGGGGGCTACGGCAAATGTGTCCGTGCATGTGTGTTTCAGGGAGAGGGAGATGGAGAAGGAGGGCGAGGGAGAGAAAGAGTGATTGAGTGAACAGTACATTATCATGGACAGCTGTACTGAATCAAAATGGCGGATGGGGGCTGGGAGCACATCAGGGGAGCCTACATTATACAGCACCTGATAGAGGGAGCAGGGTGGAGAAAAAGGGAAAGATGCATGGAGGGGAAGTTGAAAGAAGAAGGAATAATAGAAAAAAGAGGGAGATGGAGAAACTCATTGAGATGGGTGACACAAAATGGAAGAGAAAGAGGTAGAGGGGTAGAAAGAGAGACAAGGAAAGGGAGTGGCGGAGAGCGAGGAATGGATGGCGAGAGAGAACGAAAGAGAGAAAAATGCTGGTGTATCTAAATCCTAGTGTAGCAAGCCTCAATCATGGCAGCCCTGTCATTCTGGAGATAGCACACTGCAATTCCCCTGCACCTCGTTTTTAGCCCACCATGCAGTTCTGCTATCAGCTCCTCTCAGACTGTCCACACACACACACACACACACACACACGCACACACACACCCGCACACAAACACACACACGCGCTCACACACAAACACAGAGAGACACACACACACACACACACACACACACACACACAGCATAAACTCAAACATCCTGCATGAAGGCATCCCTCCTTAATAACAGACAGGTGGATTAACTATGCACTCATACAGTATACAGATAGATGACCAGTGTTGGAAATGCATGCAAATGTATGCTAACATATGCATAGTCTCTATATTAAGTTAAAGTGTGAAAATCCATACAGCCAAGTTCACTAAAGGCTACGACTGCCGCTTCCATCTCTATTCGGTGATATACAGCATCTGGCTTTGAAAGCGATTGGGCTATCACATCACAGCCAAGGGAGCAATACTGTAGAGGAGGATATTACTGTCAGGACACAAGTGACAGATTGGCTGTCTGTGGCGTTGAGCTCTTATTCCTTGTTTTGTTGTTGCTGTTGTTAAATTGAAAGCATTCATTTCCAACATGAGATATACAGTCCCGTTTGTGCCCGCAAGTGAAATTTCTTTTGGTGGAAGTGCTTACTGGGCTTCTGTGAGCACAAAACTGAAGGAATTTTCAAAATCAAATAAATCATTTGGTTGAAAAATGAGTTATCATGTTATATTTAGTCTGTTATATTTAGACTATTTTTTTTTTTTTATTAATATATATATTTAATTATATTCCCAGAAATAAAAGTGGTCCCATGTGCCAAAAGACTAAAACTTGTTTAAGAAAATGGTTGTATCTCAGGGACTAGCACAATTAGGTTTTTGGTTTATATTAGAAGAGCAACGATTAAGTAATTAGTTGTCAACTGTTACATATTGCCAACTAATCTGATAACCAGTTTGAGCAATTTTTAAGAAAAAAAAAATCTGATTCCAGCTTCATAAATGTGAATATTTTCTGGTTTCTATGATAGTAACTGAATATCTCAAGATTGGGGACAAAATGACACATTTGAGGACATCATCTTAGGCTTTGATCAACATTTTCACCATTTTACTGACATTTTATAACCCAAACAAATCAATTAATCAAGAAAATAATAAGCAGATTAATCAACTTTAAAAAAATAATATAATAATAATAATAATAGAAGCTAGAAGCTATTAAAGATATGCACACACATGAAAAAAATCCCATGTAAGACATTGAAGGATATAAAATGCATGATTTTGCTTTAAAAAAATAAAATAATTTTTTATTTTTATTAAAAAATAAATAAAAAAATCAATTCACGGACAGAAGTAATCCCTCTCAATCATCACTTATGACCCACTAGAAGTTTTTGGAGGTGTATTATTCTGCAGTGATTCTGTCCTCCGCTAATTTCTTAGCAATTAATTTCTGTTTCAGAAGTCTATGGGCGTGCATCCCCACAGCGCTCAGGTGAGGTTGGGACCTTATAAAAAGGTAGCGATCAGGTGGCAGACAAAAAGCAGCAAACATTCAGGTGACACAGCGCCAGGAAAATGGGAAAATAGCGCACAAGTGGCAAAATGGCAAACAACAGTGAATCTGGGGTTGGCCTTTACTTCTTTTTTTGTTGCTGAGCGCATGTATAGTTACCCTTTAATAAATATAAGTTTAGCGTTTTTCCTCATTTTCAAAAATCTGCTAAAAAAAAGTGTGATTTTTTTTTCATGTGACCTAAAAAAATCTATGTTGTCCTGTTAGATACTTGCCAAACGTGTTCACACCAGATTTCAAAACTTTAATCCAATCAAAAGAAATGTTGACATTTTTTCCTTATAATGCTAAATTAAGTCTATGGGAACACTTGGGTTGAAAACACAGCTTTGACATTTGTTTAACTACGCCCATATTCAAAATTCATACATTATTCCTACGGTCAGAGACAGTTTATTACTTAACATAAGCAAATCTCCTGAAAATCCAAAAACCAGACTGCTAAAACTAAAATTTATGTCATGAGGAATAAAGTCCACAGCGGCTCCATATACGAAGAACAGTGAAAGACGTTCTGGATGACAATGTGGGGAAGTACATGGGAACATTTTCTGTTTCATAACTGAGAACACTACAAAACGCTCATTTAAAAAAAGAAAACAAAAATTCTGTGTGTCCACAAAATCAGCTTCCCATTTATCACCTATGGAGCAGCTCCAGACTTTATACTTGATGACATCAAAAGATTTAGACCTACTTCTCTGGTTTCTGGCTTTCAGAGAGAGTAGCTCATGTTCACACATATTGATTGAACTTTTCTCGGACATAACAGATTGGAATTCTTACTTTAGGTGGTGTTCCCCTTTAATCTGCAGATTTTTTTCCCTTGGGTAACTGATATCGTCTATAAAACAGCAAATGCATAAAATTGCCATCACAATATCTAAACTCAGAAGGAGACGTCACCAAATATGTTTTTTGGCTGACAAACAGTACAGACCATAAATATGTGCAATTTGCTATAAAATTAGGACAATGAAAAGCAGCTTATTCTCACTTTCGGAGCTGGAACAATCATTTTTTTGTGTAATTTTTACCTGAAAAATGACTTCACAGTTAATCAGTTATCAAGATAGATCATTTTCTGCCAGTCTAGCTATTGATTAATGGTTGCAGCTCTACTCAACTAATTGAAAAATTGAAAATAATCATAATCATAATAATAATCAGTAGCAGCCTTATTGAATAAATCATTTATCTATAGTGAAATAAAATATTAGGCATCACAATTTTAAGGGGCCTAGTATGATGTCTTCAAAAACCAAATATATTTAATTTACAGTGATAAAAACAATCAGGAGCATCTCTGGTTGGTAAATGATAAAATATAGTAAAGGTTGAGTTGGTTTTTTTCCCAGATACAGTCAGTTTTAAAGTTAATTTCCTCCACAAATAGAGCATAACTCAATAACATCTTATATTGTAATCCCTTTGAATTTAATTTAAGAAAAGACAATGAACAGCACACTTCCTGCCATTATGTTCAATCTTTTATGTCTTGTCCCTTTTTGTTTCTTTTATCTGTGCTCATCTCTCTCTGTCTGTAGCTTGAATTTGGCCTTCTCTCTGGTACCCAGGGAAACCGGCTTGTTTCCATGACAATGTCTGCAGGCAGAACAGTGTATTTGTCTTAAGCTGGATAAGATCAGAGTCAGTTTCATGTTTCGTGTTAGACACACACATGCTCTCTCTCTCTCTCTCTCTCTCACACACACACACACACACACACACACGGGTGTGCACACATTCATACATCATAGCACATATGCACAGTGAAGGCAATAGAGCGCTGAAAAGCACACAAACTGGAAAAAATCTGCAAAATTATGCACACAGGCAGTTAAATAAACCCACACTGACGCTGAGATTTGCATGCATGTAGATCCACACACACATACTGCACAGTCACAAACCTAATGAAACCCCTTACAGCAGGTTGTTAACAAATAACAAGTACATAAAGACCTCTTTCATAAAGGTAATGTAATGGGTTTTTAATGAATGCTGTGGCTATTCGTCGTAGAAAAGCGCCACAAATAAATGAGTGTTTTTGTGTGCGACGCCAGCGAGTGCAAGTGTGTGTGTGTGTGTATGAGTGTGGGCTTGTTCATGTGTTTGTTCTTGTTTTGGCGAACAGCAAAGAAATGAACTTCAAATGCCAGATGGGGTACTGGAGTGAATCGCCAATTGGGCCACTACCCCCAGCACCCACACAGACACAATGGAAATTGCTAGAGCAGGTAGGAGACAATTGGAGCACCGACTTGCCTGTTTCTTTCTCTTTCTTTCTAAAATGGGAATATGTGTGTGTGTGTGTGTGTGTGTGTGTGTGTGTGTGTGTGTGTGTATATCTGCATCACTGATGAATACCATCCTGGCTGATGCGAGACTGTGTCAAGTCGGGGAGCCCAAGGAGAGATGCAGCGCCCCTGCTGAGAAACGCTGCAGTCTTATCTCCCTTCCTGTCTCCCTCTGCGTCTCCGACCTTCTCTTTCCACCTCTCTTTTCCCACTTTCTGAATGCGCTCCTATCTTTCCTCACCATCACTTTTCTACACTCCTTCACCCTCTCCTGCCCACCCCTCCTCCCGCCCTCCCTTACACACTCGCAGCCAGCCTCCGCTCTATCTTTTCCCTTCATCCTCTGTAAATGGGGAGTCCGTTTGATGTCTTTATTTTTAGGCGATTACAGGGTGCATCGGCTTTGTGTGTTTCCTATTAGCTTCTCGGTGGATGTGCGAATATGTTAATGTGTACTTGCTAACAGGATGGTAATTGCATACAATTACCAGTAAATGTATACATTTACTAGTAGGATTGCTTCACATTTCCCATGGTGAGTTCTGTAACTGTGCATTTTCCTCATAATGTGGGGGTAGATCTCTGTACGTGGTGCTGTGACTTTCATTACAAGAGCTGCATGGGTGTTAAGCATTAATGAGTGTTGTCGTACAGAACTGTAATGGGTGTTGGTAGCACAGAGTTGAGGCAGAATTAGTCCTATTAGTGGAAAACGGTATATCTAGAAAAATTGTGCATTTTGCAGTAAAAACTTTGTTGCAATTGCTTTATCACTGCTGATGGCCAGAGGGGCCACAACTTAGTTTTAACAGTTTTTTTATTTTATTTTTTTCATTTGCAACTCAAGATGTGGCCATCAGGAGCCAAATTCATGCCAGTCAGTCGGGCAGGCGGCCAATCACCAGACACTTGCCTCTTAACACCAAGCGTCTCTCTCTCTCACCTCGAGTTGAGTGCTGCTCACTTGCCCGTTGCTAAATTATGTAAGTATTACAACTACAGTGGCAAATATTTTCAATTGACGGAAATAATAAACCCTGATGGACGCGCTAATTTTAGCCTCTTTGCCGGTGCGGTGCAATGACGGGCTGCTACAAAAAAACATCCATGTCCGTCCTAACAGCACTCAAATATCATTTAAAATTTAGTAGGCAGTAAGTTTGACAAAAAGACTGAATAAGTAACAGATACACAAAATAAGTAACCACTGATACATTCTCACTGGGCTCCATGCTGCTTTCCATTGTTTACTAGTTACTAACCCTGTTTTCTGGCCAGTCCGTGATATTGAATGTGACATACCAGAAAACAGAAAAACAGAAAGGTAAAATTGTCTACCCCAGAGCTGTGTACACAGCAGGAAAGTACTCTTTCAACTACTACTGAAAAGGTTTTCCCACCTGTAGAAATCTTGCATGTATGTGCTAATTTTGATGGAACTTCAATTCTTAGATGCAAACAAAATATCTTGATTTTTGAGGGGAAATATTTCTACAACACAATGAAAAGATACATTGAAAAAAATTCTGTGATAATACTGTGCATATACACAGTTGATTCACTACACCTATGGGCGCAAACATAGAGTAATTTCCTTTATTGTTTTCTGTAAGGGCTGCAAGAAAAGATCATTGTTGCTGCCTTATTAATTAACTGATTAGTTGTTTAGTCTATATAATGTCAGAATATGGTGAAAAATACCCATCACAACCATGGGTGTATCGCTGAACAGGCCTACTGGGGCCCCGGGGCTCAGAGGGGCCCTAAGCTAGAGCCTCTGTGTAAAGTCACTGTTTTTAAGTTTGCATTTCTTGTCAAAGGGCTTGACAGAGCCCTGCCAAAAAAGAATAGCCTAAACATTCACTTTGAAGATCTGAATATTTCTATCCTGCCAGATTATCTATGTGTCTTCAGATGGGCTTAGAACCGTGTGCATAATTAAACTCTACGAGGACATACAACGACGTGTTGTACCTGCCCAGCAGGTGGATGGGGGTCGTTTGTCTGGGCCCAGGGGCCCATTGTGTCTTCTGCCTATGATCACAAGTTGCTGAACCCAAGGTGACGTCTTACCAACAGGCCCAAACTAAAGAATGTTATTTACAGTGATAGAACCGCATAATTAGTCAGTTAAACAATTTATAGAAATTTTTCAATTACTATTTTAATGGTCAAACAGTCATTTTAGTCATTAAAAGAAAAAAACATTTGCTGTTATTTTTGTCATAAATATTGGATTGTAAATTGAATATTTGGGGGATTTTGACTCACTGTTGGACAAGCAAGACATCTGAAGACAGCAACTTGGGCTCTGGAAAATTATAAGGAATATTTTTTGCTATATTTTTCAACATTTATGAAAAAAAGCAACTGATAATCGAGAGAATGATCAGCAGATTAACTGATCATTTAAATAAACATTAGCTATAGGATTTTTACAATACTGGAACTTATATCTTTGATGCAACATCATGAAAAATTTCAATATTCAATACCATTTTTTATATCACTGGCAAAAATTGACATTGAGAGCATACAAGGCAAAATTTCCATTAACAAAATGACAGAACAATGCCATCCATGACAATGACAACTTTTCTTTCTTGGTTAGTAACAGTGAACAGCAGAATGACTCTAACAATAACAGAGAGCAAGAAAGCGCAGCGGGTCCTGGTGTATTGATTCTGTATAAAATATTTTTTTTATACTGAGACTGTTTCAAATATTCAGCATCAATATGTATCAATAAACCAATATAAACACTAATAAGCTGCAAGTCTAAATGATATAAAAAAAAAGATTTAAAAAAAAAGCAGGAAATCCTCGCATCTGAAAAGCTCAAATTAGTGAATGGTTGGAGTTTTTGCTTAGGAAGTTACATATCATTTATCAAAAGTGTTATTTTTCAGATGATTGACTGGTATAATTATTTGATCCCTACTACCTAAAAACAAAATCTGAGCAAGATGAGTTCAGAAATTATTAAATAATTATAATTATAAAAATATGCTTTCCATTTCATGCCTGTATTTTGTCAAAGAATAATCAGTCCTTCTTTGATTTATCATTAAGACTGTTTGATGATGATGAGTAAGAGATAGGAGACATGTTGTACTTTGCTGGTACTGACTGGTTCCTCTTGTCTTGGCGTCTGCTACCACTCCCAACTCCACATATGGTGGAGTCAGCACGGAGCCCGTCCTCTGCGTGTGTGTGTTTTTGTGAAAAAAGCACGCACATGTGTATATCCGGGGACAAAATGAGAGCGAGGTGGAGGGACAGAAAACAAAAAAGAGCAATTTAAAGAGAAATACAAAGCGTGTGACACAGAACATGTGTGTGCGTGTGCCTCCATCTGTGTCTTTCTGCCATAAGACAATGTGTTAAAATGAGCTGCTTTGATTGCCGACGCTTTATGAGTCACAAGTGATGACTCACAATCCACCTCCCCTGAACACGCACTCATGCACTCACATAAGATACACACACACAAACATACGAACACACACACCTCGCTCTCGGTCCTGCCTTCATCCACTGACCGTGAAGAATATGTGCAGGCAGCCTTACTCATGCATATTTACACTGAACACACACTCACTCACCTACTCAGCGGGCACTCTCTAAAGGTTACAGTGTGTGAGTGTGTGCGTCTGTTTGTCCGTCCGTTCACGTAAGCGCGCGTGTAAAGGTCACTTCAAGCGAGGCCGACCACTTGTCTACGCCATGCACAGATTGTTGGATAGATATCGAGAACACTTGCGGACAAACCGTTATTAGCTGGACAACCTGCCTCAAGGCTTAAAATAAATAAATAAATATCGTAAACGAGCTTCGCTACCAATTACGTCTAAGAGCCACTCCTCAATCCTATTCACAACCTACAATCACTCATTCACCCAGGACCCTTCACGGTCTATTCTTGGCCAGACAGAGAGAAGAGAAAGGGCAAAATCTGCTACTTGGCTTTAAGCACATTTTCCATCCAGATTATTGCTGCTCAATACTTTTCAAAAAAAGAAAAAAAAATCCATTTCCCCCTCTTCCTTTGGCTGCTCGATACTTATGAAAATCCAATTTGGCTCCTTCTTTTCTTTCTTCCCTCCACAATTCGTGCATTTTCACCCACTCAAAGTGATTAGTGATCTGTGGGTATCGTTTCCAGGGAGAATGATAGCTGTGTTTTATGGAGGAGGGGAAAGGTCCAGGGCTCCCCATCAGGGCTGATGTCCCTTTGCAGAATGACTGGGCTGGGAGGGCAGACAGGAGCACCGCTGTCCCTTTGCAGATACAGGCAGTTGCTCTTCATCACAGGAGAGAAGACGACTCACTTTATCTCTCCCTCGCTTCCTCTTTCCCTCTCTTCTCCCTCTATCATTCATTCCTTTAGCTCCTCTCTCACAGGCACAGCCGCTTTTTCTCCATTTCTCCGGCACACACGCGCGCGCACACACACACACACACACACGCGCGCGCGCACACGCACACGCACGCACAAGCAGACACACATACTATATATCTTTCTAAGGCACCCCCCCTCCCCGCACCCCATCCACCCCCTCAAAGAAACTCATTTCAGCTTTGCGGGCTCCTCAAAAAGCCTCTTTACGCTGAGCTAACCTAAGCTAGGCTTCGTCTGCACCATTTGACAGCCTTTACTCCTCAGTATGCAGAGCAAACACACACACACACACACACACACACAAGCACACAGAGCTTTTTATGTGTACAGTTTCTGAAAGAGACTTCAAAGGTTTTTAAAAAATAAAAGAATCAGCCCCAGTTCTACGTTCAGCCGATCACAATCCAACATCCGTACTAGTGAGGGCATCCACTATACACAAATACACTGAATACATTGTGTAATAATGCTCGAAACATATGTTAATACAAGTCAGTCCTTAAGTAGGTGATTTAAAATGCTGAGCATAAGCCAGATGAAGCAATTAAATTTTCACTGCCACCTGGATGATTCATGCCAGACATTTTAAGGCAGAAACTCCAGCACTCGGAGCAATCAAAACACAGCAAAGATAGAAATATACATATCAGAATAGAGATGTCTCACTGTGATAGGTGGCTGAAGACAGCATTTTTGCTCCATTCAAGATATTTCTATCCGCCAGCTACGATGAACATTTCATTAAATAGCACCAAATACGTGGCGGCCCTGTCACAATGGGAGACAGCCGCCATCATGTCCTCTCCCATCCAATCAAAGAGCACAATAGACGCAGATCAGCCTGTCACGGCCAGGCCTGTCTTTATGTGGGTCAATCAGTGTATTCATCAGCAACATGCAGAGCCGTCCAATCCAGTGGCACCTACCTTCAGATTTCTCAAAAGGCACCGTGGGCCGGAGCTCCGATTCATTCGCACGCATGCACGCTCACTTTGAGCACGCTCGCACACACACATGCATCAACAGCTTACCTTACCAAAAATGAAACATTCCGATTTAATGGCAACCGAGAAATGAGAACTTGAAGCCGAACGGCTCTAAAGGTCTACATTACCATACAGACAAGAGCCTGTCAACACATTCAACTTCAAAACCACCAGCCCATTAGCCATACATAGAAAATAATCAAATAATTAGGGGGGCGGGGGGTACCTCTGAGTTTTCCTAAATTCACAGAGGGTGGTGTCCCAAACAGTGAGAGAGAGGGCAGAAACAAAGGAGGAAAAAAGGAGAAAGAGGGCAAGAAGAGAGAGGTGGTGAG
Organism: Plectropomus leopardus; assembly: GCF_008729295.1. NCBI lineage: Eukaryota > Metazoa > Chordata > Actinopteri > Perciformes > Serranidae > Plectropomus > Plectropomus leopardus. Next base: position 8,823,885 of record NC_056481.1, read on the forward strand.
ATTGCGAGTGAGATTCAAAAGGCAGAACAGTGGCATTTGTTTTTGGGGATCTGATCAAAAACACTGGACAACTTGGGAGTAGAGTAGAGTTGATTTTCGGTTCTGCTGGTCCGGTCCGGTGTAAGACCTTAAACAGGTTTGATTTTATGCAAATGTGCTGAACCGGGATCTGTCTTTATGACAAGTTCTGGCAAATTAAAAAGACATCAGCAACCTATGCAGTGCTAAATCCAACATGGACTGCATTATTAATTATTATTAAGTATGACACTGTGAATAATATAATATTATGTTTATAAACATTATAACAGAGCCACTAGTGTCAGACAGGCTATGTGCAATTTACTGCCAAGCCAAGGCTGGTGACACATACAACAACATTTTGGATTTGAAGCAGATGAAAGAGGTGTTTTTCTAACTGCAACTTTTGCCGGACGGTGTGTTTCTATTTACTGTTGTCACTCGCTTTGAAAGCACTGCGATGGACAAGGTGCGGCTGATTCATGTTGTATTGAGAAATTATCTACATGATACTTTCTTGTTTCACTATCATAACCTAAATAAGGTGTCAGCTTGCAGGAGAGAGATCATTGGAGAGCTAAAAGTTTTTCGTAAACGGCAAACAAGTTAAGGTTAGGTTACTTGCTTCTGCTGAAATTGTATGCCATTTTTAGTAAATATCAAAAATTAATAGTGTGTTCTATTTTAGAAAGTGCCATAACAAAAGTAAAAGGATAGCAACTAGCCCGCTCACCAGTCTTCAGTAGCTGATAGCTATGTTGTTTGTTTAGATGAAGTAACGGAAGTGCATATTAAATGCATTCATTGAGGACAGAGAGCTCTGATGCTACGCCATAGCCAAACGCTAATTTCTGTTGGAACACAGTGTCAAATTCAATATATCCGTCCGGTTCAGTGTTTGGCTTAATATCAAACCGGTTTGCGAATTTTTACACCAGCCCAACCGTACTTGGGGTTGAAGGTAACAGAATTACTTTCATACACATCTGCTCAGAATCACGTTTCTGCCAATGTATGAGCAGCAGCCTATGTGAGGAGCAGCGACGGCAGAGCGAGAACATGCTAGAAGCCGATAAAAAGCCATGAATGAATGTGGAGTGTTCCTGTGAAAACTGCCACAGTCGTTAACGCAAACCGTGGTGTAAAAGCACACATGCTCACATATGTGTAGATCATGCACGCACACCCACTCAACACTCCAATTCCATCAATCAAACTCTTGCACGCAGATGAAAGAAAATGAAATGAGGTGGAAGAGTAAAGACCAATTCAAACCATCCATGGAGGCAGTCGGTCAGTCGGCTCCATTTCCATGACCTGGAGCCCTGCCAAGTCTAACCCAGCCAAGCACCGTCAAGCCGCAGCCGTGTAAACCCTTCCATTATCCCCCTCCCACATCAGCAGCCATGATTATACTTTATATCCCAGCAGAAGTTGCTCTCAGGCCTCGTCTACAAGAAACTAAAAAATTATCTTTAAGGCCATATTCCATTTATTATTATGTAATTGCTCCACTGCAAATGTCCATTTCAGTTTAAATTAAAACTGAAATTCTTGATGAGACCAAATGGGACCGTTTTAAAATAAAATCTCAATTACAGGGGAGAGAAAAAACTGACCTTAGTTCAGTGCCTAGAGAGACAACTTCCTCCCGCGCCACATGGCGATGAAGTGAGGGAAGGATACAGGGAGTTGTGAGTGTAGGGGTGAGGAGGTAAGGGGGGGGTGGATGGTATAGCAGAGGACAACAGGAAGTGAGGTAAGAGGAGGCCATACCTTGGTCGCCAGCCATCAGGTGTGCCAGACCTTAAAGGAAGACAAGAGCACAGTCAGCACAGCAAAGGATCATGGGGCGTGAAGTGTGTGTGTGTGCATATATGTGTCTTTGTGATACAGGGGGTTGTCAATGACATGCTGGTGAAGGCTAACTGTGTAAAAGTGTGTGTGCAAGCCCTTTAATTATTCAAAATGTCTAAAAGATGAACTGGCTTTGAAGACACTTACTCATCCTAGGCTGCGATCCTAACGCACAAACAGGTATGCACACAGACGTCTGCACACAGCCATGAGCTGGGGTCATATACAATACAGCGTTTGTGTGTGCCTACGTTTTGTCTCTGTAACCTTGAGGCAAGAGCCACTTCAGATGATTGCACATGGGATGTAGAACTTACCAGATGTCAGCAACCAACCCCTACATAACCACACAAGACCAACATACATTAACGCTGGCTACCTTGAACTGTATTTCTACAATAGAAAATGTAACATGAAGGCCAGAAAGAAGAATGAAGAGGACAAAGCTGAGGAGAAAACTGAGCTGAGGGGAACATAAGACGATAGAGCTAAAGACGAAAGTATAAGAACATGGAAAAGAGGGAATCAGATAGAAAAGATGTTTGAATAAAGAGCAAGAAGAGAAACTTAAAAAAACAGACAGACATAGAGGGAGCTGAGAGAAAGACAGATAGATAGAAGTGCGACCTACCTGGAGTGTAGCTGTGCTCTGGAAAGGTGTCGCGGCCGAGCGAGGAGAGAGAGAGACAGACATTCATTAACATGCATGCTAAGCCCTTGGGTTACTTACTGTACATGCACACCCGTCCAGGGTTACCGTGGTAACACACATGCAAAAGTCCACGCAAACGTCACAATGGATACCATGCTGCACTGGTAGCCAAAACTGAGGGTTGTCTACATATATATATATGTAAATATACGCTCACAGCCGCATTTAAAAAAAAAAAAAAAAAAAAAGCACAATATTTCTGTATGACTCCACATGTGTACAAATACACACATATCCACCCACACTTGTAGATAAAGAGGGTGTAGGGGGAATGTGGGCGAACATATCCTACCTGTACGTTTTGGATTCAAGAGCCGGTCACCCCAGAACTTACCTTGCAGCCGCTTCCTCTCCCCAGAGCCCCCCGACAGATAGCATGCAACATACACACATTCACACCCGCAACCTCTCCGTCACTTTTCCATACACACAGACACACTAACATTTAATATGGCAGTAATAATGAAATAGCAGGAAAATATAAAAATATGTAGGGATGGATTAGCAGTGCAGGAAGACGAGGGGCATGCATGGTCCAATACTGGGACAGAGTGTGTGTTTGTGTGTGTGTGTGTGTGTGTGTCGTGAGATGTGTGTTCATCTGAGTGTTTCTTCTGCCCTTGTGCTAGTAGCATGGCAGAAACAGGTGGAGCCATTAGCATGCTAACAGCAATTTGCCCTCAAGGACAATGCAAGCCAGGCCAAGCCTAACAAGCCAGGTTCACTCTCCCTTCACTGGAGGGCAGAATGGCTTAGACAGTAATTACATTTATGCATCGCCCTGCTCAAACTCTCTTCGCTACATCTCAAATTCTTATTTTTTTCCCTCCAAAACTGACACATTGGGCCTCATGCAAGCAAAGATATATGAACAATTTTTTTCTTATGTTTGCTCGTATCCACAATTTGTTCTAATTTGTTAGCAGCCCTTGATTTTTTGGATTCACCAGTGTTTTCTTATTTGCTTGTTGATGTTTTCTTATATTGCTCTTCTCTTAGGTAGGAGAACATTTTATGACTCATTGAGAGCACTCTTACCAAGATAAGACAAAAACGTCTTGTTTTTACAGACTCCAAATTGTTGCTCAGTGCAAGGAAAATTAAGTTTTACATTTGAGGGACATTTTAAAAGAATGTGTGAATAGCATATATGATCAAATTTAGATGATGTTTTAGAGTAATTATAATGACTGGATTATAAATAACCCCTTTGCAACCTGGACAAATTGGTTTAATTTCTGTCAAAAACACGGGATTAAGGTAAAGAGCAACAAAAATAATTACCCAAAAATTAGCATTAATAAAAAGTATGAGAAAATCACCTGAAAATTAGTTAAATAAAAGTAATAAAGAAAATTGTCAAGGAAATGACATAGAAAAGGTGCTTAAATTATTATAATTTTGTAACTGTAAATTATACATATAGTTTTTCCCTAGCTTTTTCCTCTGAGACATTTGTCTTTAGATTTATATTTTTTAAATCTACTAATCTTTGTAGTAAGTGGAACATTTCTTACCAAGATGTTCAATGCCTTTTCTTTTTTTCAATGTTTTTGAAAAAAAAACTTACCAATTTGCTTCAAGTTCGAAGGTTTAAATATTTGTGAAAGGCATCTGAAAGCAGCACAAGAAAAGTGACATCACTCCAGGTTTTAAAGAGCTAAATTTCAGGGCTAAAGAAATACTATACTTAGTGCATTAATCCCAATAACTGTAATTTCAGTTACTGTGCATCAGTGATGGAATGTAAATAAGTACATTTACTCAAGTAATGGACTGAAGTACAAATCTGAGGTATTTTTACATTACTAAGTATTTTAATCTCATGCCACTCTGAACTTGTACTTCGCTACACTGCAGAGGGAAATAATGTACTTTTTACACCACCACCATTATTTGGTGGTGGTTAACTACTTCACAAATTGAGATTTTTGCGCACATTCAAAAAAATATGAAAATATACAAGCACAACTGAAACAATTAGTTGATTAATTAGAAAATTGATTGGTGACTATTTTTATCATCATGTAAGGCATTTTTCCAGCTTCTCAAATATAACAAATGAATGAGCACTTGCTGCTTTTTCTTTTATTTATTTTGTGTTATTAACTTTATTGAGTATTTGCACACAACACAAAACCAGCCCTTACATAGAGTTTAGGGGGCATTAACTATACTAATAGATGACTTGTGATCAGGTGGGATCCATCATTGAGCACACCTGGGTAAGAGCAAATTTGGATGGTTAAGAATGTTTGGTGCATCTGGAGTTGACTTCTATATTTTGTCTTACCAGAAAATTAAAAGAAAATTTAAGAGAACATGGCTGCATGAGGCAAAATGTTGAGCTTTGGAACAAAACCCTTTCCTCACAATGGTATGGAAGATGTAATATGATGTCTTTCAGGGGAGAAAAAAATGTTTTCAGTGTATAATAAGACTATATTACTTTTCAAATGTGTCACAAATCTGAAAAAAATATGAATAAAACTGGATCATTAGGGAGCCTTGAAGATATGGTGTAATTGTAAACGTGTACGGAAACCAGCAGTGCCACAGTCATATTACTTATTCCAAAGGATCCATTTTTTCTCCTCTTGCAAGGCATACTCATTCCGTATTAAAGATTCATAACAGACTTTTTTTCTAATTTTCAGAGGGTTATAATTTCATCTCAAAGCTTTATTGTGCAGCTTCAGTGAGGTTACGGGGTTCAAAATAGCACAATAATTTCAAGGTACCATATAAGAGATAAACCTTTATACCGACTCTGCCTGACACTTACAAAACTACTACACTCATGGATCCCCACTTCCAAAGAGACACCATATACAGACAACATTTTACAAAACCTTAGATTCTGTTAACACAGTATTTTTCTTCATTCAAAGAGGGATTTCGACCTCTGCTTTTATTCCCCACTCCCTTTGCCATATACTTAATTTCTCTCAGATACAACCTTTGAATTCTCTTCTCCGGGGTGCACCTGAAGAGAGATTTCTTTCCACATACTATGAGGTGGTATGGGTTACTCACTGGTAGTGATATTGATGCATGGATTAGCTCAGCCTGCAGATCCTGTGGTCACTGAGCCGTCCATCTTGTCAAACCGAAATGAACAACAGTACACTGGGCCAGATTTGAAAAACATTTTATACAACACAGCTCTCCAAAAAAAATTCAAACCTTCCACAAAGAATACATCAACTGCTCAATTCTCCTCTCTGTATCTCTGAACTATTTTCAGAGAGCGAGCTCCGTGATTCAGAGCGGTCTGAGATAAGAACCAGGCATCGGAAATACTCTTAAGATCTTGTTGCACTCTGTTGTCAGTGGTTTATGTTTTTGTTAACTGTCCCCATTTGCTGATGTTTATTTCTGTTCTGAAAAGCTGCAGCTTTGCAGGAATCGCTTAAATCACTTTCCTGAGCTAATGTCCATGAATTAGCGTAATATCACCACCAGTAAGTAACCGAAGAAAAGACATAAAAGTAACCTTTTATAACCAGCCATTAAGCCACTCTCAATTTCCACCATCATCTAACCGTCATAAACCCTGCAGCAAATTCTACCTCAACTCTGAAATGTGAATCTGAGGAAGCAGAATAAAAGCAAAATTGAATGCTATATGATTTCACATGATAGCAAACAACCAAACACAGTACTGCTCAACCCATCCAAGCAGGCCTCCCAACTGGAACCATTTTATGAGACTACTATTACTAACACCGGCCACAATTGCCAAGAGAAAAGGATTTTAGCACTTGTTCTACACAGCAACACTTGGCATCACTCACAACTGAAATGTGAGTCCATTTCTAGGAATATAAAACAGCCCCTCTAAAGGTATAAGTAGCCTCTTGTTGAGCCCAGTCCAAAGCAGGTATTGTATCTAGTGAGAGCCTTTATGTAAAATGTCTGCACCTCCCATTTAGTCTGTAGAGCTGCTGTTAGGTGGTGATGTGACTAATGGTGGTGCTTGCACGCTGTGTGGATGTGTTTCTCCGTGTGTTTGCATGTTACATGTGTTTGTGGAGGTATGTTTGCGTGTGTGTGTGTGTGTGTCAGTGCTGTCTGTGTCTCCCGGTGTGCCCTAACCAACAGCGAAAAACAGCAGACTGGATTAGGCCGGCTCAAATCACACGTAATTCTCAGTGCAGCAGCGAGTTTCTGCAGAGAGCTGGTCGCAGCTTCACCTGTCACTTTCTGAACGTATAGACACCACACATGCAGAGGCGAGCACAAAGGCTGCAAATAACGATCGTTTTCATCATCTATGAATTTGTCTTTAAGATTGATTTATTAATTCATTTAGTCTACGAAAATGCCAAATTAGATACTGAAAAAGGCCTGTTACCATTACCTAGCAGAGCTGTGCATAAAGGGGAACGTTCCCAGGCCCACCAGCCAGGGGACCCATGGAGGTCAGCACTAATCATGTTCATCTTAAATATATGTAACAAAAAACACATTTTAAGCTGAATCAAAATATTCGCCATTACCTAAAACAACCAAAATAAACATTGCAGGGTTCAACATTATTGTAAAGGTCAGAAATCTACTTGCCCAAAGTTCATTTTTCTTTGCCCCTATACAAATTGTTTAATTTATTAGTTTTTATCAAATAACAACAATAACAACAAAGAGCAAAGCAAATCGCATAATATCAGGGCTGTAAACCCCTGCTCGACTGGGTGTTTGCATGCTCTTGTCTGACCAAATTCTAATAAGTTGGCTATTCTCTCTCTCTGGCATGCAGCATTACAGAGATATAACTTAAATAAAGCTATCTTGAATATGACACTGTCAACCCAAGAGTTTACTTCCATAGTGTCCAGTATGTCCGAGTTTTGGGATGTTACATTGGAGATCATGTTTATTTTTCACTCGAGGCATTCCACTTGCCTGAGCGCAGAGTTTACTTGCCCTGGGCAAGTGTTCATGTGGAGCTCTGACAGGAAAAAAAATGCATTGGTGGACACTCTGTGGCTAGCTATTTACTTAATATAGATATAACATTTAGATGTTTTTTTATCCATTGACCAATCAACTGGTTCAAAAGTAGAATTTCAGTCAACCAAGATTTTCTTTGGTTGAATACATCCTCAAGCAAAACATAGTAGGAGTTTTGTTCACATCCACTAACACCACCCAACTAAAATTTTCTCTACTCGCCACCATTTTCTTGTGACAAAAGAGATAAGAAGAAAGCAAAATGGCTCACTCCTTAGCTATTTCCATCATCACCTCAAGAAAAAAACATTGTGTTTAATCTAATCAGCCAAGTGAGTTGATAGATTTACTATGGCAAAAGAAAAATGTGGCATTTTACTTGCCCTGGGCGATTTATTGTTGCGCTCTGCAAAGTATAGTTACTTTAGTAAAATGTAGCTTGTTTCATAATGATTCCACGCCCCTGAAAATAGTATTAGTCTTTTTTTTGTGTGCACAAGTGTTGTGGAAAAAAATAGTGTACCTAAGACATTTATTAATGTAAACTACGAGAGAGAGAGCGTGCGCATGCCCAGCCATTTCTGAGGGTGGACATGTTTTCCAGAGCACATGGAGAGGTCTTAAATTTGCTGTTTTGTCTGACCAACAATCCAAAACTGCAAAATCCAAATCTCAGGAGCTGCAGTTTTTGATGAAGGTAAAATGTGTCACAACATACAGTTTTAAATGAAGTATTAAATCATATTCCAGATGACGTTTGTTTCGTACAGAGCCTAGTGAAAATTACATCATCATCATCATCATCATTTTTATACTGTTTACAGTGAAAACTAAATGCAAGAATGACTGTTCCCGCAAAAATTGTGATTTAAATCACAATATCTATCAAAAAAAACGTATTGTGATTTGTTTTGTGTATCATCCCTACTTCAGATAGCTTAGAATGTTCAACCATCAGTCCAAAAGTCAAAGATATTCAGTTAACTATCAAATATGACAAAGAGAAGCATCAAATTCATTCATTCATTCATTCATTTGGAAAGCTGGAACTAACACTGATCAATTTTCTCACAAGCTACCTTCCCCACCTGCTTGGAAAATTAAGACCACTGGTTATTATCGCCCTAAGGATGCCTGTCGTACATAAACACACACTCACCACCACAAACACGTAAATACAGTAGATCTGTGTGGCAGACGTGATGCCTGAAGTCACTATGAGCTGAGGCAGCTGCACGGAGTCTGGAAGGGGGGAAGCTGGAGCTGAGCAATGGGGGTAGAAAGGAAGGGGAGGAAGAGCAAGGACGGAGAAACGCTCCTGGCATGAGGTCTCCCTATTAGTCCTGTCTCCATGGAAACCTAGGCCATCCTACTGCCCAGTAAATGCTAGGGTGTGATATGGTGGGTGGCTTAAGGGAGGTGCAATGCTGACAGCGGCGCTGGGTGGGGTGTGAGGTTAGGTTGGTGACAAACAGAGACCACTCAGCCATTTTTTGCAGATGTATTTGCGTTATTAAAATATCAATCGCCGAGGCAAAGCTGAGAGGTGTCTGTGGCGCCGAAAAAGGGGAGAAAAAAAAAAAAGGAGTTGAGAGCGCTATTGATTAAGAATGCAGATTTGCTCTTGAATGAACTGAAGCAAATCTGGCGACACACACAACCGAGCAGGGGGAAATGAAAGCATTTGCAGTACTGGCCATAACAAGGTAGCTCAGTTCATTAAGCAGCTGTTTCGTTTTTGTAATGGCCATCATTACAGTGCCCTGTATATTGGCACTTATTGACCAAAGGCTTGTTTGACAGTATTAAGGGAGGGCGTTCTTGTCGAGATATTAAATCATTTGAAAACTGAGCAAATTGGCCTAATTTCTTTCGAAAACATGGGAAGAAGGCAGAGAGTAAGTTAAGACATTACCCACAAAATGAACAAGAAATTAATGAAAAAAAAGACAGACAGAGAGAGAGAGAGAAAGAAAGAAGGAAAAGAGAAATACAATAATTTTCTGTGACATTGTTTAAAATATGTAATTATGGTAATTATAAATACAGTAGTAGTTAGAATAATTTTGCTTAGCTTTTTTATAAGATAATATTGGAACATTATTGGTATTGACACTTACTGGCTTTAAAATAAAATATAGTAATTCTGTTGATATCAAAAAATGGTATTTATTTTTTATATTGACAAAGTGAACGTGTGCAAAATATCGGTCCTTAGTTAAAGTATTTCTTTTATTTCTACAATGAATGAATATTACATGCACTGAAAAGCATTGTATTTTATTTGTTCATCTGATGGAGGGCCATCACAATAAGAGTATGTATAATATGATGTTGATTCTACTACAGAAGAGACTTGATAAACACTAAAATAGGGTGTGGAAGAAAGTGGATATACCGATATTGGTATTAGTTATTGGCCCAATGAGAAGTTATATAATGGGAAAAAACTCCAATATTGTGCCTCCCCAACATTTTTTCCCTTGCTTTTTTCTTTTATAAAATATCATTTAATTGCAACAGTTCTTACCAAGTTGCTCATGGCCTTTTTTACCATATATTTTTTTAAGAAATTGAGCCAATTTGCTGTGGTATTTAGGGTTTAAATACTTGTGAAAGGTGTCTGAAAGCAGCACAAGAAAACTGATGTGGCTTCAGGTTTCATAAGGTTAAGTCATTTGTGAAACAGCATTTTTTCTTTTTCCCTCTTGCACATAAAATTTTTATTTTTATATCAGGCTGTTTATTGTCCCAGTTCTTCATATTTATAAAGTACCACTGACAGGACACTATTTCCTCTTTTATAATGCATAAGTACACATACTACACACGCTCACACATACACAAACGGAGCATCTTAACGGGCTGCAAGCTGCTCAAATTAATGGCAAGCGATAGATTGTATACACTTCATTTCAACAGCCAATGTATTGTACCTGTGAAGGCCATCTAGAATCAATGCAAATCCATTAACACAGGCAGCCAGGTGTCAGCCATGTAACAACCAGTGATTTCCAGCCTCTTAGCCTAGTTCCAATTAAACTCTCTCAACACGAGCCAACAGCCACGTCCATACTGGATCTATATGTTGATTGTGTTTTGCCAAACACACCAACTGAGCCCATCAAGGCTCTAACACTGCCAGCCAGGTGACGGTTTCAGGAATTTGTCTCCAGACTCTTGAGCTTGACAGCCTGACTGCAGCTCAGAACAGCTGTTCTCAAGCTCTCAGCTTCACTAAACTGACTGCACTTCTTGGGAGGGGGCTTAGCTCTGAGTTCTGGAGGTACATACTAAATTAGGAGTCATTGGAAGCCATAAAAAAATCAATATCAAGCATAATCAGTATGCATGTCTTGCACTGTTTGTGAAGGCTGCTGGTCCATACAGCTGCCTTCCAACTGAAGGCAGCTGTAAAAGTGTGAATGAAAAATAGATGTCTACACTGGAGGTCCTGGTGTTTGGAGTTGGAGGTAATTTGGAGAAATGGATCCGCAACATTAACCCTTTTCAAACCTGAGCAATTTGACTTGGCTTCTTTCAAAACCATGGGAAGAAGGTGACAAGCAACTTAACAAAAAATGGCCCAGAAATTGGCTAGAAATTGGTAAAAAGTTACAATTAAGTTAAAATTATCTGAAAATAACAAACAAACAAACAAAAATAACCTTAAAGAGTGCTAAAAAATGCATTTTTTCTGTGAAATAACTTTAAATATATCATTATAAGAATTATGGATGCGCAATATTGGATTTGTTTTTGCCAATATCCAATACGCCAATATACAACAACTCATTTGGCCAATACAATTATATATACAACTCCCCTCCTAATTTTAGTGATCATCAAGTCTCTTCTGTAGAGAAATTAACATCATATTATGCAGACTCTTATCATGATGGCCCTCCATCAGATGGTGACCTAAAATTCAATGCTTTTCAAGGTATGTAATATTCATTCATGTGCAAAATGAGAAAAATAATTTAAGTTAGGGTCAATTTTTTGTACATCTTCACTTCCTCAATTTTTAAAAAATATATCTTTGTTGTCATATCGTAAAAAATCAGCATGTTGGCTGATGTGGATATTTCAATTCAAGGCAATATCTGCCAATATCAATGATGTGAATTTTTTTTTAAATTGAGAAAGTGGAAATGTACAAAACATACATATTACAATATATATTATTGTGTGTCCCTATTAAGAATTATAAAAGTAGTTTTCTGGATTTTTTTTCTAGTTTTTTGATAATATTTCATAATCCCCCCAACTTAAATTTAAAGCAATTTTCTAGCCAAGTTGCTTGTTATGTTTTTCCCCATGTTTTTGACAGAAATCAAACCAAATTTCTCAAGTCTCAGAGGTTTAAATGCATGTGAAAGGCGCCTGAATGCAGAACGAGAAAACTGATGTCGATCCAGATGTTAAAGGGTTAACTGTGTGTGCATGTGTGTGTATTCATGTGTGTGTATGTAAAGGATGAGATGTATATGATGGGTCAGCATGGTTCTGGGCCTTACCTTCGCTGCAGTCGTTGCCTTGGTAACCGGTGTCGGAGCAGTCGCAGACGGCCTGGTCGTTGACCACGCTGCACACCCCTCCGTTCTGGCACTGGTGATCCGGCCCACAGCCAGCCGTTACTGTGACGCCCTCTGAGCTGTCCAATGTTGCCAGTGAGCCGTTGATGCTCACCGCCGTGATCCAGCCACGGAAGGCAGGGTGTTCCCGTACTGAAGGGGACGTGAGGCGTAGGGGCGAGGAGTGGAGCTCTGGCGTCACCCCGCCCATGTACGTGTGGCTGAATACTGTCATGTCTCTTCTCTTGCTCTTCACTTCCGCCCATCCTTCAAGTCGCCCATCCACCTCCAACGAGGTGTTCCTCCAGTCCCGTTTGACACGCACTGCATGCCAGCGTCCATCACTCACCGCCACACCTGATTGCAGCTCTGCCGGCTCAGCGCAGAAGATGGAGAAGCGCAGGCGGAGGTGGCCGTGGAGAAGCAGCAGCTCGAGGAAGTCGCAGAAGCCCTCGTCATCCAGGTAGAGCAACAGGCCCTCCTGGCTGTGAGTCCGCAGGCTGAAGCTCAGCACACTTTCGCAGCAGGCGTTCCACACTGGGAACCGCCCCCACTGGCTGGACACGCCTCCAAACTCCAGGACCTCCCCTTGAGCCTGGCCCCCCACGCTGCACAGGCACAGCCCCAGGAAGAGCAGGGGGGCTGCCGCCCAAACACACACCGCCATCACACTCATACACACACTCGCTCTCACACTCACACACACACGGGAGGAGATAGAGGCTAGAGTTGGGGTGTTCCCTCTAGCCTACCGCTCATGGTGACAACTGTAGGGCCCTTCGAAGTACACTTTCTATGTATCTCAGCTGCACCCTGCTTTCTTAGTAGGGCTCTTTACAAGTCGAGGGCCCCTACACCACACAGCTCCAATAAGGGAGAGGGTCAAACAGCAGCTCCCTCCGTCCTCTCAGCACACTTGGGGAGTCTTCTTTCGCCTTGTTTGCGTCTTCTCTGATATGTTCAATGTCCTCTCTCCATTCAGTCTTTCATTCTTCACTTCTGACATATGCGATTCCAGGTGTGTGTATTTTCATGTACATCTGTGTGAGTGTTAGATAAGTGACGAATAGGATGTGAACTCCATCTTTGTGCCCTAGATAGGGCCTTATCCCCCATGAAGGCAACTCCCCACGGAGTATGAGTGTGTGTGTGGGTGTGTGGCTCACACATTGGAAATGGAGAGAAATGACACCGTCATAGCAGAATATTTCTCTCCACCCTCCTCCCTGTCTTAGTAGGGCAAGACTTAAAGTGTGTGTGGGCAAATACGTGTGTTTGTGTGTGTGTGTGTGTTGCCTATATGTGTGTGTGTGTGTGTGCGAGTGAGGTATGTGTGTCTTTCACTGCCACGTCATCACTCTCTCCAGCGACCTACAGAGAGAACAGAGACGGCACAATCAACCAGGGTCACACACACACACACACACACACACACTCACACAGACACACACGTAAACACACATGCACAAACTCTCTCTCTCTCTCTCTCTCTCTCACACACACACACACACACGCACGCTCGCACACAAGCCAAGCCCGGTATTATTCTCAAATTACTCTCTCTCATGCATTTTGAGCACACACACAAGGAGGAATCACAGTCACATTACACATTTAACAGGCTCAGATCAAGACTGTTTATGAAGATGCTGAACATATTTTAATAAAGCCAGATTTTCATCTCCATATAGCCCACACACTAGCGACTTAATCTCAACTAATACAGTGTAGGCACGCGCATACATAGACATACTTAACCCTTTGAAACCTAGAAATACTGGCCTAATTTATTTAAAAACATGGGAAGAATGCAATTAGCAGTTTAGGAGGGAATGACCCAGAAAATAGGAGGAAATTAATGAAAAGGACAAGGAAATTACCTCAAAATTAGAAAAAAATCAAATAAATAAAATATATGAGTGTAAAAAAAACCCTGAAAAAGGCTAAAAATTTGATTTTTTCTGTAAAATAATTTTAAACATAAGCCTAAATGTATATTTACAAATTTTCCCAAAGCTATAGTTTTTTTGTTTTTTTTAAATATCTTAAATCTATTAATTCCTTGCAAAGCTGCTCATTGTCCTCTTCCCTATGTTTTCAAAATAAAACAAACCAATTTGCTCAGTGTTTAAAGATTTAAATACTTTTAGAAGGCGTCTGGATGCAAAAAAAAAAAGTCATGTCAAGCCAGGTATCAAAGGGTTAAACAGCACCTCCTCAGTAGAGCTCCCATCATGCCGCAGGAGATTTTATAAGGTGGCATACCTGCGACTAATGTCATAAAACATATTTTTTAACCACTTTTGAGACTTGACAGTATTATAAACGAGAGACATTAACTGACGACGCTTGTTTACAGTTTATTTTTTGAATTAGGCTAAAAACGGTCGGCGGTGGCCACCTCGCGCCACCGTCAAGGATTCTGTTAGCTACATCACAAAGAGCGGGAGCAGCACCGCGCGCGCTGCGGCGGATGACTCAAACCGCCTCGCTTTATCGAATTAACGGCTCCGGAGCTCCGTTTCTGACAACATTCACACACACAATGTAACAAACACTGGCTGAAAATGAACACACACACACACACACAGAGTCGGTGTCACGTAGTTTCTTCTCCGGGAATCTTTGAAGAGCGGCGACATCACAGTTATTGATAGACGGGGTGAATGAATGCGGTTGAAATATCGATTCTCGATTTGCGGCCATACCTCCTCACCATTTTTTCCTCTCCTTTCCGCGCCCGATACTTGACTACACCTCAACACCTGCGCCTTAACTACAGCTTTACGGTTTTGATTTACATTTAAAAAAAAACTGCAATGGTGATGTGACAGCCTCGCCTCGGTAAATAAAACACAACAGCGGGTTTTTCCTCAACACAGGCTCACACAGAAAGAGAAAGAAACCGACCTACCTCGCGCACATCCTGTGGTTCCGTGGCAACAGTGCGGCGCGCGACTCATCGATTTCCCTTCCCATTTGAAAAGAGCCTCAAAGCCAGGAGAGAGGGGAGAGCACCCGGAGCAGCCTGGCGGTAGATAGAGCCGGTCTACCGGACAGGGACAAAATTATCACAGGCTCGCCTCCAGGCGACAAGGTGCTATTGCTCTACCCCTCGCGCGCGCTCTCTCTCTCCTTCTCGAGCTCTCCTTCCTTCTCTCGCGCTCTCTCTCTCTCTCTGTCTGACTCAATATCTCTCTCTCTCTCCGTCCTCTTGAGGAGGAAAAGGTGCAGTCTGATGCTCTCCGCGAGACTCGGCAGAGGGAAAGTCACGTGGTCGCGAGAGAAAGTGTGTGTATGTGTGTGAGGTAGCGGGGATGGGCGGGGCCGCGCGCTGCTGCAGCACCTTGGACAGCGCGCACTCACCGCCCGCACGAAACAGAAACGCAATTACCGGAGGCAGAAAATAAGGCGAGAACCGGGGTAGATCCGAATGATTAAATCCGTGAGTGACAGTGACGATGGCCTTTACCTCTCTCGTGCTACAGGCGCGAGTGTGAGGAAGTCAGCGATTCAGTGAAGAGTGTGAGTGTGAGTGTGTGTGTGTGTGTGTGTGTGTGTGTGTGTGTGTGTGTGTGTGTGCTGGGGGGGGGGCAAGAACAAATGAAATGGAAACAGAGAAAGGCCGTCTCAATTTACAAATCTGTCTGTTTCTGTTTCTCTCACACACATCCACACATACAGAACACACACTTCATTTGCCTGAACAGACACAGACACCATTCTGGATGGGCGAATACACTTTAAGACCAATTGTGGTTGGAGAATTGGTCTACTACTTGTCATGGTTTGGGTAGCGGTGTATTGGTAGTTGATAAGGCGGGTGTACTACTTGGTAGATGGGTAGGTTATCAAGGAGGAATTTGGGTATTCACATTCCAGCGGCTTTTTGCCTTGGGGCCACTTAGGCAAAATGACAGAAGGCCAGGAGCCAGTTGCAGCAGACCCGTGCATGTTTCTAGGATTTTAGGACATTTTAGGACGTTTGTAAGATTTCAGGACATTTCTAAGATTTTTGGAAGTTTCTAGGATTTTGGGACATTTACCAAATTGTAGGACGTTTCTGGGATTTTGGGACATTTCTTGGATTTTAGGACATTTCCAGAATTTTGGTAAATTTCTAGGATTTTAGAACATTTCTAGGATTTTGGGACACTTATAGGATTTTAAATATATAATTAATAAAATTATAAACATAAATATATTTTCCTGGACTTTTGTTTCTTGGATTACATCTTTTTGAATATATATAATCCCACCTTAAACTAATTTTTAGATGTCATCTTTTGTTTTTTGTTTTTTTTTTGCAGCTGGCTGGACATTTCTTGCCAAGTTTCCCCTATGTTTCCTGTGATTTTTGACAGAAATCAAGACATTTTTCTCTCAGGTTTCTCAGGTATTAAAGAATTCATGGGGCGCTAATTCGTAGTATATCAGGTGAACTGTTGTGTGCACATTTTTATAGGATATCATACAAACTGTTCTGTGAGAACATGTTGCTACAATACACCATTTTCTGTATGTTTCAGATTTTTTTGAGTGTGGGGAAAAATTAGGGGGGTGGGGCCCTAGGTGGCTCCCATGTTGCCTCTACGATGATCCTCCAATGGTGGAGACTGTCTGAATGATATATTAATGCCAGTGGTTTTGGAATAAGATGTTAAACAATCATATAAGGGTGGAATGTCAAGTGTCCACATACTTTTGGCCATATAGTGTATGATATCCAACTGGTTTACACATGATGTTTGTGTCTGTCTGTACAGTGTAGGTGATTCTTGTGAGGTTCATGTTGCGTCAGGCAGCAGAAATGTACACTATGTGCAACTATTATCAAATATACACACAGTTTTGTGCATACACACACACACACACACACACACACACACACACACACACACACACACACACACGCAGATTCTTTCCAGCCTGTCCCAGGGAGGGACTCCAGCTGTGTGAGGCCCAGCTCAGAGGTGCTCTCCCTGGGCTCCCTCAGCCAGCTGCTTCTGCTCTTCCTCTCTCTCTAAATCTACCTTCTCTCTCTTAGTCTGTACGTCTGTCTCTGACGAGCTTGCACATCTGGTTTCCTCCTTTTACTCTGCGTTAACACTCACCTTCACTGAGTGCCGGAGCTGAAGGAGGAGGAGTAGTAGAGCTAGAAAATCGACAACTGAAGGCTGGGGGCCTCCTGTAAAAAGAACATCCCTGACCTGATCAGAGATGCTGATTCAAGATGCACTCTACAGAAACAATGAATGGAGCAGCATTCAGCGTATAACGGTGTGCTGCGACACATACACATACATCACTCCTGGTTTTGTACAGTAGTTGTCGTCTTGTCTGTTTGCAGCGGATTGTACAGTCTGTTTGGTGCTATATATTTTGCTCCGGCAAAAGCAGGCAACTGGCAGAGAGGCAGCTTTAATGTTTAACCTCGGTATATCGTATAACCGCACAGCTGGAACATGTGGCCACACAGCTGTAACATAAAGGCTAAAACTGATTCGAGCAACAGATATTACAGTGAAATGGGTTGACCACAGAGACCAGCGCTGGGATAAGCATGCAGTTGTGCAGATGTTGTCCTGTGCTCTTGTGTGTGAGGGGAGTGTTCGAGAGGGAAGTGGGGAGAATGAGACTGGGAGGAGGAGGGGGAGTTACTATGGAAACTATCTCAACATCAGCACCTGGTTTCCAATTGGACTGACCACCACCACCATCACTCCTCAAACCCCTTTACCCATCCACTCCCCCTTCTCTCTCCCTCCCCCCATCCAAGGGCCAGGCTGACCTTTTGGACCAAATGGCATTATCAAATAATAACGTTTTCCATCTTATCCCCGTGCAAGGAAAAACACCACGGAAAATTCTGGTGGAAACACGTTTTCAGCATAGAGATACATGCAAACTAAAGGGGAACATTTTGAGATTAATTGCTGTTCTGACACTATTTATTTAATTTAATATTTAACACTTAATACAGTGAGATGTTTTTTCTAAACTTAATACACTGCAATAGATCTCAATCTTATCAGGTAACTTTTGTGTTTTGAGCCATGAATGCGTATTTTTCTTAATATCAGTTAAAAAAAATATGCCAGTTTAGTCGGATTATTTCAGGTTCTTTCCTATGAACTTGTTTCAAGGATTTTCAGTCCAAAAAAGCTAAAGTGAAGCACATCAATGCTTTAAAATCAACTTTTATTTTTTTTAAACGATATTTTGATTCTAGAAAATTCTTGAAACAAATTGATTCATTTTGGAAACCAGTTGGGGAAAAAAACTCTTATCCCACAGTCAACTTTTGTTTTGATTTTAAAATATTACACTTGGTATTAAATGGATACATTATATGTTTAACCTGAATCCTATTTTTGCATGTTATGTGTCCAAGTAAGAAACATGGAAACTATATTTTGAACTGGTCTATTGAAAGAGACCATTGCAGAACAGACCCAACAGGTACATAATTCCTATGAGACATTTATGTCCACTAAAAGTGCTTGTTTTGCCAATGACAGGCTCACTAGAAGTGTCTGAAAAACTGGAAAAGACCCTTCCAAGGAATGAAATGTTTTTTCCTTTTTTTGCTGATCCATACATTCGCAAGGTATAGACCTGCCAGAATTCGCCATCGGTAGTCCCTTGGCCAAGATGTTACACAAGGTTTCGGATCACTGATCTGATCGCTCAAACCACCTGCCGAGGCGATTCAGGACTCATTGGACCACATAACTTTTGTGGTGTAAACTCTAAAGCGTCCTTATGTCAAGGACGTGACAGGAAATTATGTCATCAATGCAGGACATGGTGTTTTTGGTGACAGCGCTCAATAACATGTCCATTTTATAACGAGTTGAATGAAATATTGCGCTACTGTTTATAGTTTTGCTCTATAGAAGGAGAAGTGTTAAATTCTGCTGACAGCGGTATCTGGCTATGGCTATCCGACTATGGAGCGTGCTAGTGAGCAACTATGGTGTCTGTGGACGTGGTAACTCTGCCCGAGGTCCTTTGACCTTCTAGCGTAAGTGATGCAATGAAACCTGAACACAAGTGGTCAGTTGGAGGTGCATGATAGACACAGCAGCCCAGTCCCCACATGAAAAAGTGATATTTAGCGAGTCATTGCTGTGTTTCCAGCAGCTTTTTAAGCACAAAGTGTGAGTCTTTTGTTGTGACTCATCTGCTGTTTAGGGACAAAAAGAAGTTGTTTTTTTACTGAGACAGTGCTGCTTTTCTTGCCGAAATGGTGGCTTGAAAAGCAGTTGTTCTTTTACCAAGACATTGCTTCTTTATCTGCTGGGATAGTTGCCAAAAAAGCAATTGTTTTTCACAGCGAATGCTGCTTCCCTGTCGGGATAGTGGCCTGAAAAGTAGTTATTTTTTACGGAATGATAGTTAATTTCCTGCCAGGGTAGTGCCCAAAAAGCAGATGTTTTTGGGTTTTTTTCCCCAAGATATTGATGTTTTTCCTACCAGGATAGTGGCCCAAAGAGCTATTGTATTTTCCAAGGTAATGCTGGTTTTTCTCTGTAGGGATAGTGACCTGAAAAACTCTTGTATTTCACAATGACATCCTGCTTTTCCTGCCGCAATAGTTGCCAAAAAAGCAGTCATTTGTTTTACAGAAAACTGCTGCTTTTCCTGCCAAGATAGTGGCCTGAAAAGCGATTGTTTTTTACACTGATGTCCTTGCATTTCCTGATGGGCTAGTTGCCAAAAACAAGCAGTTGATTTTTACAGAGAATGGCTGCTTTTCTTGCCAGGATAGAGGCCAGAAAAGCAATTGTTCTTTAGTTGACATCCCTGTTTTTCCTGCCGCAATAGTTGCCAATAAAGTCGTTTTTTTTCTTCTTTTTTTTTTAAACAGGGAATTGCTACTTTTCAAGCCAAGATAGTTGCCTGGTGGTTTCTTTATGGTGACATCCTTGCTTTTTCTGCAAGAATAGTTGCCAAATAAAGTGAATGACTTTTTACCAAGAATTGATGTTTTTCCTGCCAGGAAAGTGGCCTGAAAGGTGGATGCTTTTATGCAAACATTGCATTTCCTGCTGGGATGTTGGAACAGTGGTGGGTTTTTTTTAGAGAGACATTGCTGCTTTACCTGCTCAAATAGAGGCTCAAAAAGCAATTGATTTTACAAAATCATTGCTACTTTCCTGATGGGATAATGGTCCAAAAAGTGGTTGTTTTTTTTTTTAGAGACATTGCTGCTTTTCCAGTGGGGATGGTGGCCCTTCCGTTGTTTGCAGAAATATAAAATGCCAACCTTTTTTTCAGGCAATTTTGTTGGGCAAAGGTGTGAACTGTAACACATTTCAGCTGTCCCTCAGAGATCACCGAAACGCATGTTAACACCACCTGTAAACAGGCTCAACAAGACTTGATAATGTGATGATTTTGCAGCATATTCTCGAAATATATTCACATTTGGGGAAAAAATATCAATTCTGAGAGCGCGATTGCTAAAATGACAGATATCCTTTGTGGCCTTTGTGGGAGCATTGCTTTTGCTTGACGGAGTCATAACAGAGGACATAATTATCTGCAATAATTCTGAAAGATTGAGCAGTGAACTTCAGGTAACTTTTGTATTTTTAATGGATTTCCGCACGAAACTTCTTTGCCGCCGATTAAGATAAAAACGTGCAAAAACGGTCAGGCGTAATGGAAGGCCTCATTCAGCATGCTGCGGAGCAGGTTATCCGTTTCTACGAGAGCCATCAAGGCGTGATGTGATGCATCATCAGTCTGTGAGAGGCACAGGGAAATGCATTATAGCATGAGCATTTTAAATTGCTGCGACTCTATCAGCCAACATTTACCGTGACAGATATGGGCCGCCTCTGATTGCATTAGTCTTTATTGAATGATGAGGAGCTCCATTCTGTACATTCCTCCGACCACGTTTGCTCTTCCTCTGCCTCCTCTCACTTCCCCTCTCCCTTCCTCCCTCTCTGACAGGCTGACAGCAGGCACTGACCCCTGACTCTTTGCCTACTCAGCAGAGAGAAGGTCACTGTATATGTGTGTGTGTCTGGGGTGTGTATACATATTTTCTTTATATATGTGTGCCTGTGTGTCTCAACTGCCAGCAGAGAGAATATACAGCCAAAAATAAAAACTCATCTGTCAGCATCCAGCCTGTGTGTGTTTGTGCGCCTGTATTTTGTGCTTGCATTTATGTCAGTTTGTGCTACAGTGTTTGGAGCCGAGCTAGAGATGGCGAGGTTTACCTAGTTTGCGCTGTGAATGGTGACAAACGGTGCAGGGGGGTGGGGGAGTTGAGGAAGGGAGGAGTCCAAGTGCTTCATGTGGAGAAATCTCTATCTTTTAATAGTGATATGTATATAGATGCATGTCAAAGGCTCAGTTTGTCATTTAAAACACTGTACCTACAGCGGTGTTGGCATATGATTATTAGGGTATGATTTTATGAGTCAGACATGTCATTCATGCAGAGAGGGTGGTCTTTGTGGTAAGTAAAAATGTGTGTGTGTGTGTGTGTGTGTGTGTGTGTGTGAGTAAGTGTGTGTGAGTGTGTTTGACAGGCAACCACCCTTTTCTAAATGAGATTAAATGGGAGGTTTGTCTCTAATCGTGTTGTAATGAGTTTCTGTGTAGCTCATACATTTACTAATTCCACTTGCCAATAGTGCAAACAGCCACGTGCGCATGTGTGTATGTGTGGGTGTGTGTATGTGTGTGTGTGTGTGTGTGTGTGTATCAGTGTGTGTGATGTAGGAGAGGTCACCTCCCAGCAATCTTACTCTCATTTATAACAATAGCGCTGACCTGTCCTCATCGAAGGATTGCAATTTCTAAACACAAATAACATTAGCTCATGTGCACAAGCATGCACACATGGATGCCCACACGCGTGCACACAACCACGACAGCAAGTGCGCAGTCCATCTGCGTATGGATCTGTGTGTCATTAGGACTCTCAACAGGCATTAGCATTGATCATCTGAACAGCAGATGGAGAGTGACCGACAAGAAACAAACAAAGCTCGTCAGGTTACGTGTGTGTGTGTGGGGGGGGGGTGGGTGAAGAGGTTGAATAAAAGAAAGGTGTGTGTTGCTTTAATGTGTGTCCAAATAGAAAAAAAAACTCTCAAGATCCATAGTTCATTAGCCCTCACACCACTGATTTGTGTGTGTGCGCAGAGCTTCATGTGCGCATCAGAATGACCATAAATCTTGACCTACTGGTTGTCATGGCGATGCAGCCACCACTCAGCCCCGCGGCATCACATGCCCTACAGTAAGGGGGGCGAGGGTCAGAGCAGTTTTGTGTGGTAGAACAGGCTCTAAGAGCGGATAATGAACAGAGAAATCAGTAACAAGGAGCACATCATTGCCTGTCACCTTTGACCTTTGACCTGGTGGCCTTGAAAATGTCACGGTAACTGTGCAGCACTGGCGGAGAACATTACAGCGCTCTGATGCCTGGAGCTACAAGGACCTCACAGAGTGGAGGAAGGGATCAAATAAAGTGGATACACCTGCATACCACACATACTGTATAGTACACACACACCATGAGTAAACAACTATGGGATTTCATTCACTATATGGCCAAAAGTATGCAGACACTCAAACATTATACACATAAATACAGGCTGGAATAATAAAATTAACAATGGCTTAACTCCATTCAGATGCTCCAGTTTCGGGGTCCTGGTATTGTGCATGCTGACTCACTGTCACACTATCATGTCTTACTAGGACACTTAAATTTCAGCCATCATAATTGTTATTAGTTTACGCGGTCTGCCAGAGTATAATAACATTGGACCGGATCTGTCCGGCTGCATTCTCACCTGATGCCATCCTGCAGCGATCCCATGCGCGCTAAAAGTGCCTTTTGGCGATGTCTACTTACGCCTAAAGCACTGACAGATTGTCATGATTATACAAGTTCGGTATGAGAACTGGCTCGGCTGGCCACCATTGTTTCACACACACGAGTTCGCATAAGATCGCCCACCAGCGGTAGCGTTTATTGGTCTGGTGCAAAGCAGTGCATTCTAATAGTTGTAGGTTTTCTACTTCTTTAGTAAAAGCTTCTTTTTTTTTTTTCTCTAACCATGTAATCCAAATTTCAAAAGTATTTGCTTCTCTCTACTGCATAGACATAGTTTTAGGAAAAACACATCTTTCCAGAGGTGAAATGCTTCCTTAAAAGCTGAGTCTGGAGCAGTGCAAACAGACCACAGGCAGTTAAAACAGGTATGTCTCATCAAATGTTCCAAGACCATGGCAATTAGCTCAAGAGTAACCACTACCACACAAAGCACAGAGCATCTTTTTCAGCAAACAAACCCATTCAAATCCAAACGCACATGCTCTAAATATTAAGAAGGCCATGTCCCCTACATTCCCCTAAAATCTATGCCTGTATTAGCTTATACAACTGCCAAAGCAACCCCAAAAATAAAAACATATCAGTAAAAACACACTTCAATAGAGACAGCAGGAAAGACAGCAAAACATGTCAGAAAAAGTCAGAAAAAGCTGCTCAAAATTCCCGTGAAGGGTTATTAAAGTGCCTAGTATCCATTTGTGGGCTTGTGAAAATCCAAACACTGCCAAACAATTGCTCAACAAAGCATTAATATCCTCCAGTGAGGGAATTTGTTGTGCAATTGACCACCTGCCTCCAATACAAGTTCCAAGATGTCTTTGTAATTCTAGTAAGGGCCTTCCCCAAACTTCTGTCACAAAGTTGGACACACTCAACTGTCATCATAGCATTAATGAAATACAACCCCAGACCAGAAAATCCAAACACTGCCAAACAATTGCTCAACAAAGCATTAATATCCTCCCGTGAAGGGATACAGTATGTATTGCATTTGACGACTTTTTACCCTTTAACCGTAATACGAGATCATTTTTTCCTAGCCAGTTGCGATTGTTTCACACCTACAACTTCACAAAAAGTCACTCACCAACAGAAGCATTCACTGATCTGGTGTGGTGTAGTGCATTCTGGTAGTTGTGGGTCTCCTGTCTCAAGTTTCCTCTAGTCATATAGCACTGATTTCATAAGTATTTGTGTCTCTACTCTGCTGCAGAGACAGCCTGGTTTTATGAAAAGACCATCCTTCCAGAAGTGAAATACTCGTTTCAGAGCAGGATCTGGAACAGTGAAAACAGATTTCCACAGAGAGACCAAAAAAAGACAGCAAAAAAATGTCAGAAAAGTTAAGAAAAATTAAAAAAAACTTTCCCAAAATCCTTGTGCAAGGTTGTTTCAGTGCCCAGTATCCATTTGCAGGCTTGCGCAAATCCAAACACTGCCAAACAATTGCTCAACAAAGCATTAACATCCTCCTGTGAAGGAATTTGTTGTGCAATTGACCACACACTTACAATACAACTTCCCAGATGTCTCTGTATTTCCAGTAAGGGCCTTCCCCAAACTGCTGCCACAAAGTTGGACAGACTCAATTGTCATCATAGCATTAAGATCCCCCTTAATGAAATACAACCCCAGACCAGAAGCACACAAAATACAGTTTGCATTGATTTTACACATCAAGAGTCCCATTTGTGTGTCTGTGCATGCAGGAGCTTAAAGGTGCAAGTACTTAGGCCATGGCGGTAGTGGTGGCAGGGAGGGGGTAGCATGAATTAGGAAGTGTGAGCAGGGAGAGGAGGGTTACTATGACAACGGGGGAGAATGTTCCAGGTGACAGTGAGATCGTTGAGATGCTAATTGTCCATTTTCAATCCTCCATAAAGTTTAACAGCCACTCTGCCTCCACATGTTATTCTAACTCAGTCACACAGTATACCTCTGGGATGTACAGCTATTCCTCTGTCTCTCCATCCCTCCCTCTCTCTTTTTTTTTCTCTCGTTTATAATGACACCCCATCCTCCCTTCACATCTCCTCCTCCTTCCTCCTGGCAGAGAGGGAGACTGTGTAAATATCATAGGCGATGTGGAGCATATGTGCGCATCTCTCACGAGGCCAACCAACACCTGATCATCTCTTTCCATCCATCTCTCTTGTTTCATCCCCCTCGTCCTTGCTCTCCTTCTTTACCCCCGTCTCCTCATTTCCTCCTGTCCAAATTCATCTCCCTCCGACTTCTCTCTCCATTTCTACCCCTCCCGCCCATTCCCCACTGTTTATCTCTACCGCCGCTCCCTCCCAATGCAGTGCGTTTAACCACTTTGTTCCCCTTTAAGATAAAGATAATTAAATCAGCAGCTAAATGAGAGAAAGTGTGCTGCTGGCGTCACCATGCTCGGGCTTTGATGTTCTATTTCAGCGCGATAGTATCAACATCAACTCATCAGTCCCCCAAAACTACTGTTGCACACATGCACAATCCATGCATTCACGTCCCACCTCCCTCCCCCTCACCCTCCCCTTACAGTACACACACAAAGACAGATTCGACACGCTAAGCTCTACTGTCTTATTTCCTGTCATCCAACCACAGCATTCTTTACTGTTGATCTCACCCACTTCTCTCCCTTCTTCCCTTCCCTCTCCAGACCTCTTTCTTTTCTAATCTTATGCCGCTCTCCCTCTCTCTCCCCCGCCTCCTTCCTCCCGATCAGCAGGTTGCTAGGCAACTGCGCTCCATTGATCTAGAGGAGCACGATGACAAGCTCCCATAACTGTCATGAAAACACACACACACACACACACACACATACAGGCAGGCACACACATGAACATAGTTATTGGAGATGTCTAGTAGCACCTTCAGAAAGAAGGCGCTTATCTGATAAGGACAAGGAACGGGAGGAGAGAAGGAGGAGGGACAGAGTGATACAAATGACAGGAGAAGAGGAGGAGGAGGAGAGAATGGCTCTTTATGTTGCTTGCCCTCCCTCTCCAGTCTCCATTCCCCTTTTCTTCTTGTAGCTTTCCCATGTAACCCTTGCCATCCCTGGAAAACAATTACCTTCCCTGGTGGCCTGGCTAAATTTCCAAACTGACCTATCACACAGTCACGGCCACCTCATCAGCGCAAGCTGCAAACTGGCTTCCTTTCATTTGTGTCTCCACTCTACAACGCACGCTGTCATGATAAAATGAAACAAAAGAGGAGCTGCATGGTGTGTGAAAGAAAGCGATTCTTTCAACAGGTCCAAGGCGGTGTTGTAAAATGGATGCTTTTACATTTAGATATGATGAAAATGTCAATAGTGTCTAAATACTTGACAATAAAAAAATCACATTTCAGGTTTACTGATGCATTTATTCATTATTTAGGGCATATCTCTAGTACAAACGCCCATTCACTTTCTTGCCAAGAATAAGATAACAGAAACCACTGTCAAACATGTACACTAAACATGACGCTACAGCCTGATTAGCTTAGCATAGCACAGAAGAATGGAAATGGAAAAACTGTCATGGATAGATTACTGAACGGGCCTACTGGGCACAGCTCAGGGGCCCAAAGTGTCAGAGGTCCCTTCACCTGTTAAATGTCACTCAAAATAAAATGTACTGACCAGGAAGAGATGCAAAAAACCCATAAAGATTTACATAGGAAGACAACAAAGAGAAGCAAAGGATCTGCAGTGACACAAACTAACAACAAAATCAGTCAAAACAACCACAGCGATACAAAACGACTTCAAAGTGACATAAAACAACCAAAAAGAGACACAAAATGACTACAAAGAGACATGAAACAACCACAAAGAGACACAAATGACTAGAAACACAAAACATCACCACAGACACAAAATGACTACAATGCGACACAAAACAACCACAAGGAGGCACATAATGACTATAAAGGGATACAAAGCAACCACAGAGACACAAAATGACTACAATGAGGCACAAAATGACTACAAAGGGACACAAAACAACCACAAACACAAATTGACTGCAATGAGGCACAAAACAACCACCATGTGCCACAAAATGACTACAAAGTGACACACAAAGGCAAAAAAAGACACAAAATGCCCTCAATAAGACACTAAATTACCTCAAAGAGACCCAAACAACTACAAAAAGACATTGCCCCGATATGGTGGTTAACGCTGATATTGGGTGTTGTCGCCAGGGGAACGTAGCACGCATCCTCCAGTTTCCCTCCAGGCTAACAATTTTAGTTATCTGAGCTAGCACCATTAGCTGGTAGTCGCCTCAGCCACCTCAATGTTGAGAACCGTGTGCAGATAATCCCTCTAATTCAGATACACTGTGAATGTAGCACACAGCTCCTTTATTTGGGAAGCGTTACATATACTGTAAGGTGGATTTTTTTGCCTTTGGACAGAGCCAAGCTGGGCTGTTGCTACCTGAATCTAGTCTAAATGCTATGTTAAGCTAATCAGCTGTTGGCTCTCATTTCAGTTTTAACATACAGATATCAGAGTGGTGTTGATCTTCTCATCTAACTCTTGGCAAGAAAGTGAATAACCTAATTTCCAAATATGTCAAGCTATTTATTTAAGTGATATTAGATTCTCGGGACATTTAATCAGTAGCCTTGTGTGTTACAAAATTCTGTTATGATCAGCTGAGTGTCGAACTCATGATCAACACTTCAGACCACCGCGATGATAGTCAGTTAAAAGGA